>NW_027515044.1:0-97644 GCF_048772815.1 Callospermophilus lateralis | reverse complement strand
AAAAGCACTTTCATTGAGAAGGGTTGCCAAGCTTCTAAGAAATAAAGAGTTTTCGAAATACCAGCAAATATTTTTTCACCCAATCTTGATGATACTTGGTGGTAATGATCAGTACACAAATCCCACTTGGCTCACCAAATTTTGTTCTTCTACGTTGAAGCGTTCGTCTACAGTAGCAGTTTTTATATTTAGGTTTCTCTCTGTTCTCTCCTATATAGATGGATGAATTTGGAACTCTAAATCCAACATGGATTGTAGTAGCTCTTTGAAACTTGACAAAATAAAGGAGTTCTCAGTTTTGTCTCTATGGTTTGTTTCCTCTTCAAGTAGCCCTAGGCACAGACTGTGGAAAAGCACTTTTATGGAGAGGGGTTGCCAAGCTTCTAAGAAATTACGAGTTTCCGAAATACCAGCAAATATTTTTTCACCCAATCTTGATGATACTTGGTGCTAATGATCAGTACACATATCCCACTTGGCTCACCAAATTTTGTTCTTCTAGGTTGAAGCGTTCGTCTACAGTAGCAGTTTTTATATTTAGGTTTCACTCTGTTCTCTCCTGTATAGATAGATGAATTTGGAACTCTAAATCCAACATGGATTGTAGTAGCTCTTTGAAACTTGACAAAATAAAGGAGTTCTCAGTTTTGTCTCTATGGTTTGTTTCCTCTTCAAGTAGCCCTAGGCACACACTGTGGAAGCACTTTCATTGAGATGGGTTGCCAAGCTTCTAAGAAATAACGAGTTTCCAAAATACCAGCAAATATTTTTTCACCCAATCTTGATGATACTTGGTGGTAATGATCAGTACACAAATGCCACATGGCTCAGCCAATTTTGTTCTTCTACGTTGAAGCGTTCATCTACAGGAGCAGTTTTTATATTTAGGTTTCACTCTGTTCTCTCATATATAGATAGATGGATTTGGAACTCTAAATCCAACATGGTTTGTAGTAGCTCTTTGAAACTTGACAAAATAAAGGAGTTCTCAGTTTTGTCTCTATGGTTTGTATCCTCTTCAAGTAGCCCTAGGCACAGACTGTGGAAAAGCACTTTCATTGAGAGTGGTTGCCAAGCTTCTAAGAAATTACAAGTTTCCGAAACACCAGCAAATATTTTTTCACCCAATCTTGATGATACTTGGCGGTAATGATAAGTACACAAATCCCACTTGGCTCACCAAATTTTGTTCTTCTAGGTTCAAGTGTTCGTCTACAGTAGCAGTTTTTATATTTAGGTTTCTCTCTGTTCTCTCCTATATAGATAGATGAATTTGGAACTCTAATTCCAACATGGATTGTAGTAGCTCTGTGAAACTTGACAAAATAAAGGAGTTCTCAGTTTTGTCTCTATGGTTTGTTTCCTCTTCAAGTAGCCCTAGGCACAGACTGTGGAAAAGCACTTTCAATGAGAGGGGTTGCCAAGCTTCTAAGAAATAACGAGTTTACGAAATAACAACAAATATTTTTTCACCCAATCTTGATGATAATTGGTGGTAATGATCAGTACACAAATCCCACTTGGCTCACCCAATTTTGTCCTTCTACGTTGAAGCGTTCGTCTACAGGAGCAGTTTTTATATTTTGGTTTCACTCGGTTCTCTCATATATAGAAACATGAATTTGGAACTCTACATCCAACATGGTTTGTAGTAGCTTTTTGAAATTGACAAAATAAAGGAGTTCTCAGTTTTGTCTCTATGGTTTCTTTCCTCTTCAAGTAGCCCTAGGCACAGGCTGTGGAAAAGCACTTTCATTGAGAGGGGTTGCCAAGCTTCTAAGAAATAACGAGTTTCCAAAATACCAGCAAATATTTTTTCACCCAATCTTGATGATACTTGGTGGTAATGATCAGTACACAAATCCCACTTGGCTCACCCAATTTTGTTCTTCTACGTTGAAGCGTTCGTCTACAGTAGCAGTTTTTATATTAGGTTTCCCTCTGTTCTCTCCTGTATAGATAGATGAATTTGGAACCATAAAACAACATGGTTTGGAGTAGCTCTTTGAATCTTGACAAAATAAAGAAGTTCTGAGTTTTGTCTCTATGGTTTGTTTCCTCTTGAAGTAGCCCTAGGCACAGACTGTGGAAAAGCACTTTCAATGAGAGGGGTTGCCAAGCTTCTAAGAAATAACGAGTTTACGAAATACCAACAAATATTTTTTCACCCAATCTTGATGATACCTGGTCGTAATGATGAGTACACAGATCCCACTTGGCTCACCAAATTTTGTTCTTCTAGGTTGAAGCGTTCGTCTACAGTAGCAGTTTTTATATTTAGGTTTCCCTCTGTTCTCTCCTATATAGATAGATGAATTTGGAACTCTAAATCCAACATGGATTGTAGTAGCCCTTTGAAACTTGACAAAATAAAGGAGTTCTCAGTTTTGTCTCTATGGTTTGTTTCCTCTTCAAGTAGCCCTAGGCACAGACTGTGGAAAAGCACTTTCATTGAGAAGGGTTGCCAAGCTTCTAAGAAATAAAGAGTTTTCGAAATACCAGCAATATTTTTTCACCCAATCTTGATGATACTTGGTGGTAATGATCAGTACACAAATCCCACTTGGCTCACCAAATTTTGTTCTTCTACGTTGAAGCGTTCGTCTACAGTAGCAGTTTTTATATTTAGGTTTCTCTCTGTTCTCTCCTATATAGATGGATGAATTTGGAACTCTAAATCCAACATGGATTGTAGTAGCTCTTTGAAACTTGACAAAATAAAGGAGTTCTCAGTTTTGTCTCTATGGTTTGTTTCCTCTTCAAGTAGCCCTAGGCACAGACTGTGGAAAAGCACTTTTATGGAGAGGGGTTGCCAAGCTTCTAAGAAATTACGAGTTTCCGAAATACCAGCAAATATTTTTTCACCCAATCTTGATGATACTTGGTGCTAATGATCAGTACACATATCCCACTTGGCTCACCAAATTTTGTTCTTCTAGGTTGAAGCGTTCGTCTACAGTAGCAGTTTTTATATTTAGGTTTCACTCTGTTCTCTCCTGTATAGATAGATGAATTTGGAACTCTAAATCCAACATGGATTGTAGTAGCTCTTTGAAACTTGACAAAATAAAGGAGTTCTCAGTTTTGTCTCTATGGTTTGTTTCCTCTTCAAGTAGCCCTAGGCACACACTGTGGAAGCACTTTCATTGAGATGGGTTGCCAAGCTTCTAAGAAATAACGAGTTTCCAAAATACCAGCAAATATTTTTTCACCCAATCTTGATGATACTTGGTGGTAATGATCAGTACACAAATGCCACATGGCTCAGCCAATTTTGTTCTTCTACGTTGAAGCGTTCATCTACAGGAGCAGTTTTTATATTTAGGTTTCACTCTGTTCTCTCATATATAGATAGATGGATTTGGAACTCTAAATCCAACATGGTTTGTAGTAGCTCTTTGAAACTTGACAAAATAAAGGAGTTCTCAGTTTTGTCTCTATGGTTTGTATCCTCTTCAAGTAGCCCTAGGCACAGACTGTGGAAAAGCACTTTCATTGAGAGTGGTTGCCAAGCTTCTAAGAAATTACAAGTTTCCGAAACACCAGCAAATATTTTTTCACCCAATCTTGATGATACTTGGCGGTAATGATAAGTACACAAATCCCACTTGGCTCACCAAATTTTGTTCTTCTAGGTTCAAGTGTTCGTCTACAGTAGCAGTTTTTATATTTAGGTTTCTCTCTGTTCTCTCCTATATAGATAGATGAATTTGGAACTCTAATTCCAACATGGATTGTAGTAGCTCTGTGAAACTTGACAAAATAAAGGAGTTCTCAGTTTTGTCTCTATGGTTTGTTTCCTCTTCAAGTAGCCCTAGGCACAGACTGTGGAAAAGCACTTTCAATGAGAGGGGTTGCCAAGCTTCTAAGAAATAACGAGTTTACGAAATAACAACAAATATTTTTTCACCCAATCTTGATGATAATTGGTGGTAATGATCAGTACACAAATCCCACTTGGCTCACCCAATTTTGTCCTTCTACGTTGAAGCGTTCGTCTACAGGAGCAGTTTTTATATTTTGGTTTCACTCGGTTCTCTCATATATAGAAACATGAATTTGGAACTCTACATCCAACATGGTTTGTAGTAGCTTTTTGAAATTGACAAAATAAAGGAGTTCTCAGTTTTGTCTCTATGGTTTCTTTCCTCTTCAAGTAGCGCTAGGCACAGGCTGTGGAAAAGCACTTTCATTGAGAGGGGTTGCCAAGCTTCTAAGAAATAACGAGTTTCCAAAATACCAGCAAATATTTTTTCACCCAATCTTGATGATACTTGGTGGTAATGATCAGTACACAAATCCCACTTGGCTCACCCAATTTTGTTCTTCTACGTTGAAGCGTTCGTCTACAGTAGCAGTTTTTATATTTAGGTTTCCCTCTGTTCTCTCCTGTATAGATAGATGAATTTGGAACCATAAAACAACATGGTTTGTAGTAGCTCTTTGAATCTTGACAAAATAAAGAAGTTCTGAGTTTTGTCTCTATGGTTTGTTTCCTCTTGAAGTAGCCCTAGGCACAGACTGTGGAAAAGCACTTTCAATGAGAGGGGTTGCCAAGCTTCTAAGAAATAACGAGTTTACGAAATACCAACAAATATTTTTTCACCCAATCTTGATGATACCTGGTCGTAATGATGAGTACACAGATCCCACTTGGCTCACCAAATTTTGTTCTTCTAGGTTGAAGCGTTCGTCTACAGTAGCAGTTTTTATATTTAGGTTTCCCTCTGTTCTCTCCTATATAGATAGATGAATTTGGAACTCTAAATCCAACATGGATTGTAGTAGCCCTTTGAAACTTGACAAAATAAAGGAGTTCTCAGTTTTGTCTCTATGGTTTGTTTCCTCTTCAAGTAGCCCTAGGCACAGACTGTGGAAGCACTTTCATTGAGATGGGTTGCCAAGCTTCTAAGAAATAACGAGTTTCCAAAATACCAGCAAATATTTTTTCACCCAATCTTGATGATACTTGGTGGTAATGATCAGTACACAAATCCCACTTGGCTCACCCAATTTTGTTCTTCTACGTTGAAGCGTTCATCTACAGGAGCAGTTTTTATATGTAGGTTTCACTCTGTTCTCTCATGTATAGATAGATGAATTTGGAACTCTAAATCCAACATGGTTTGTAGTAGCTTTTTGAAACTTGACAAAATAAAGGAGTTCTCAGTTTTGTCTCTATGGTTTGTTTCCTCTTCAAGTAGCCCTAGGCACAGACTGTGGAAAAGCACTTTCATTGAGAGTGGTTGCCAAGCTTCTAAGAAATTACAAGTTTCCGAAACACCAGCAAATATTTTTTCACCCAATCTTGATGATACTTGGTGGTAATGATAAGTACACAAATCCCACTTGGCTCACCAAATTTTGTTCTTCTGGGTTGAAGTGTTCGTCTACAGTAGCAGTTTTTATATTTAGGTTTCTCTCTGTTCTCTCCTATAAAGATAGATGAATTTGGAACTCTAAATCCAACATGGATTGTAGTAGCTCTTTGAAACTTGACAAAATAAAGGAGTTCTCAGTTTTGTCTCTATGGTTTGTTTCCTCTTGAAGTAGCCCTAGGCACAGACTGTGGAAAAGCACTTTCAATGAGAGGGGTTGCCAAGCTTCTAAGAAATAACGAGTTTACGAAATACCAACAAATATTTTTTCACCCAATCTTGATGATACTTGGTGGTAATGATGAGTACACAGATCCCACTTGGCTCACCAAATTATGTTCTTCTAGGTTGAAGCGTTCGTCTACAGTAGCAGTTTTTATATTTAGGTTTCCCTCTGTTCTCTCCTATATAGATAGATGAATTTGGAACTCTAAATCCAACATGGATTGTAGTAGCTCTTTGCAACTTGACAAAATAAAGGAGTTCTCAGTTTTGTCTCTATGGTTTGTTTCCTCTTCAAGTAGCCCTAGGCACAGACTGTGGAAGCACTTTCATTGAGATGGGTTGCCAAGCTTCTAAGAAATAACGAGTTTCCAAAATACCAGCAAATATTTTTTCACCCAATCTTGATGATACTTGGTGGTAATGATCAGTACACAAATCCCACTTGGCTCACCCAATTTTGTTCTTCTACGTTGAAGCGTTCATCTACAGGAGCAGTTTTTATATGTAGGTTTTACTCTGTTCGCTCATATATAGATAGATGAATTTGGAACTCTAAATCCAACATGGTTTGTAGTAGCTCTTTGAAACTTGACAAAATAAAGGAGTTCTCAGTTTTGTCTCTATGGTTTGTTTCCTCTTCAAGTAGCCCTAGGCACAGACTGTGGAAAAGCACTTTCATTGAGAGTGGTTGCCAAGCTTCTAAGAAATTACAAGTTTCCGAAACACCAGCAAATATTTTTCCACCCAATCTTGATTATACTTGGTGGTAATGATAAGTACACAAATCCCACTTGGCTCACCAAATTTTGTTCTTCTGGGTTGAAGTGTTCGTCTACAGTAGCAGTTTTTATATTTAGGTTTCTCTCTGTTCTCTCCTATATAGATAGATGAATTTTGAACTCTAAATCCAACATGGATTGTAGTAGCTCTTTGAAACTTGACAAAATAAAGGAGTTCTCAGTTTTGTCTCTATGGTTTGTTTCCTCTTCAAGTAGCCCTAGGCACACACTGTGGAAAAGCACTTTCATTGAGAGGGGTTGCCAAGCTTCTAAGATATAACGAGTTTCCGAAATACCAGCAAATATTTTTTCACCCAATTTTGATGATACTTGGTGGTAATGATCAGTACACAAATCCCATTTGGCTCACCAAATTTTGTTCTTCTAGTTTGAAGCGTTCGTCTACAGTAGCAGTTTTTATATTTAGGTTTCCCTCTGTTCTCTCCTGTAACATAGATGAATTTGGAACTCTAAATCCCACATGGTTTTTAGTAGCTCTTTGAAACTTGACAAAATAAAGGAGTTCTCACTTTTGTCTCTATGGATTGTTTCCTCTTCAATTAGCCCTAGGCACAGACTGTGGAAAAGCACTTTCATTGAGAAGGGTTGCCAAGCTTCTAAGAAATAAAGAGTTTCCGAAATACCAGCAAATATTTTTTCACCCAATCTTGATGATACTTGGTGGTAATGATCAGTACACAAATCCCACTTGGCTCACCAAATTTTGTTCTTCTACGTTGAAGCGTTCGTCTACAGTAGCAGTTTTTATATTTAGGTTTCTCTCTGTTCTCTCCTATATAGATGGATGAATTTGGAACTCTAAATCCAACATGGATTGTAGTAGCTCTTTGAAACTTGAAAAAATAAAGGAGTTCTCAGTTTTGTCTCTATGGTTTGTTTCCTCTTCAAGTAGCCCTAGGCACAGACTGTGGAAGCACTTTCATTGAGATGGGTTGCCAAGCTTCTAAGAAATAACGAGTTTCCAAAATACCAGCAAATATTTTTTCACCCAATCTTGACGATAATTGGTGGTAATGATCAGTACACAAATCCCACTTGGCTCACCCAATTTTGTTCTTCTACGTTGAAGCGTTCATCTACAGGAGCAGTTTTTATATTTAGGTTTCAATCGGTTCTCTCATATATAGAAACATGAATTTGGAACTCTACATCCAACATGGTTTGTAGTAGCTTTTTGAAATTGACAAAATAAAGGAGTTCTCAGTTTTGTCTCTATGGTTTCTTTCCTCTTCAAGTAGCCCTAGTCACAGACTGTGGAAAAGCACTTTTATGGAGAGGGGTTGCCAAGCTTCTAAGAAATTACGAGTTTCCGAAATACCAGCAAATATTTTTCCACCCAATCTTGATGATACTTGGTGGTAATGATCAGTACACATATCCCACTTGGCTCACCAAATTTTGTTCTTCTAGGTTGAAGCGTTCGTCTACAGTAGCAGTTTTTATATTTAGGTTTCTCTCTGTTCTCTCCTATATAGATAGATGAATTTGGAACTCTAAATCCAACATGGATTGTAGTAGCTCTGTGAAACTTGACAAAATAAAGGAGTTCTCAGTTTTGTCTCTATGGTTTGTTTCCTCTTCAAGTAGCCCTAGGCACAGACTGTGGAAAAGCACTTTCAATGAGAGGGGTTGCCAAGCTTCTAAGAAATAACGAGTTTACGAAATAACAACAAATATTTTTTCACCCAATCTTGATGATAATTGGTGGTAATGATCAGTACACAAATCCCACTTGGCTCACCCAATTTTGTCCTTCTACGTTGAAGCGTTTGTCTACAGGAGCAGTTTTTATATTTTGGTTTCACTCGGTTCTCTCATATATAGAAACATGAATTTGGAACTCTACATCCAACATGGTTTGTAGTAGCTTTTTGAAATTGACAAAATAAAGGAGTTCTCAGTTTTGTCTCTATGGTTTCTTTCCTCTTCAAGTAGCCCTAGGCACAGGCTGTGGAAAAGCACTTTCATTGAGAGGGGTTGCCAAGCTTCTAAGAAATAACTAGTTTCCAAAATACCAGCAAATATTTTTTCACCCAATCTTGATGATTCTTGGTGGTAATGATCAGTACACAAATCCCACTTGGCTCACCCAATTTTGTTCTTCTACGTTGAAGCGTTCGTCTACAGTAGCAGTTTTTATATTTAGGTTTCCCTCTGTTCTCTCCTGTATAGATAGATGAATTTGGAACCATAAAACAACATGGTTTGTAGTAGCTCTTTGAATCTTGACAAAATAAAGAAGTTCTGAGTTTTGTCTCTATGGTTTGTTTCCTCTTGAAGTAGCCCTAGGCACAGACTGTGGAAAAGCACTTTCAATGAGAGGGGTTGCCAAGCTTCTAAGAAATAACGAGTTTACGAAATACCAACAAATATTTTTTCACCCAATCTTGATGATACTTGGTCGTAATGATGAGTACACAGATCCCACTTGGCTCACCAAATTTTGTTCTTCTAGGTTGAAGCGTTCGTCTACAGTAGCAGTTTTTATATTTAGGTTTCCCTCTGTTCTCTCCTATATAGATAGATGAATTTGGAACTCTAAATCCAACATGGATTGTAGTAGCTCTTTGAAACTTGACAAAATAAAGGAGTTCTCAGTTTTGTCTCTATGGTTTGTTTCCTCTTCAAGTAGCCCTAGGCACAGACTGTGGAAGCACTTTCATTTAGATGGGTTGCCAAGCTTCTAAGAAATAACGAGTTTCCAAAATACCAGCAAATATTTTTTCACCCAATCTTGATGATACTTGGTGGTAATGATCAGTACACAAATCCCACTTGGCTCACCCAATTTTGTTCTTCTACGTTGAAGCGTTCATCTACAGGAGCAGTTTTTATATGTAGGTTTCACTCTGTTCTCTCATATATAGATAGATGAATTTGGAACTCTAAATCCAACATGGTTTGTAGTAGCTTTTTGAAACTTGACAAAATCAAGGAGTTCTCAGTTTTGTCTCTATGGTTTGTTTCCTCTTCAAGTAGCCCTAGGCACAGACTGTGGAAAAGCACTTTCATTGAGAGTGTTTGCCAAGCTTCTAAGAAATTACAAGTTTCCGAAACACCAGCAAATATTTTTTCACCCAATCTTGATGATACATGGTGGTAATGATAAGTACACAAATCCCACTTGGCTCACCAAATTTTGTTCTTCTGGGTTGAAGTGTTCGTCTACAGTAGCAGTTTTTATATTTAGGTTTCTCTCTGTTCTCTCCTATAAAGATAGATGAATTTGGAACTCTAAATCCAACATGGATTGTAGTAGCTCTTTGAAACTTGACAAAATAAAGGAGTTCTCAGTTTTGTCTCTATGGTTTGTTTCCTCTTGAAGTAGCCCTAGGCACAGACTGTGGAAAAGCACTTTAAATGAGAGGGGTTGCCAAGCTTCTAAGAAATAACGAGTTTACGAAATACCAACAAATATTTTTTCACCCAATCTTGATGATACTTGGTGGTAATGATGAGTACACAGATCCCACTTGGCTCACCAAATTATGTTCTTCTAGGTTGAAGCATTCGTCTACAGTAGCAGTTTTTATATTTAGGTTTCCCTCTGTTCTCTCCTATATAGATAGATGAATTTGGAACTCTAAATCCAACATGGATTGTAGTAGCTCTTTGAAACTTGACAAAATAAAGGAGTTCTCAGTTTTGTCTCTATGGTTTGTTTCCTCTTCAAGTAGCCCTAGGCACAGACTGTGGAAGCACTTTCATTGAGATGGGTTGCCAAGCTTCTAAGAAATAACGAGTTTCCAAAATACCAGCAAATATTTTTTCACCCAATCTTGATGATACTTGGTGGTAATGATCAGTACACAAATCCCACTTGGCTCACCCAATTTTGTTCTTCTACGTTGAAGCGTTCATCTACAGGAGCAGTTTTTATATGTAGGTTTTACTCTGTTCGCTCATATATAGATAGATGAATTTGGAACTCTAAATCCAACATGGTTTGTAGCAGCTCTTTGAAACTTGACAAAATAAAGGAGTTCTCAGTTTTGTCTCTATGGTTTGTTTCCTCTTCAAGTAGCCCTAGGCACAGACTGTGGAAAAGCACTTTCATTGAGAGTGGTTGCCAAGCTTCTAAGAAATTACAAGTTTCCGAAACACCAGCAAATATTTTTCCACCCAATCTTAATGATACTTGGTGGTAATGATAAGTACACAAATCCCACTTGGCTCACCAAATTTTGTTCTTCTGGGTTGAAGTGTTCGTCTACAGTAGCAGTTTTTATATTTAGGTTTCTCTCTGTTCTCTCCTATATAGATAGATGAATTTTGAACTCTAAATCCAACATGGATTGTAGTAGCTCTTTGAAACTTGACAAAATAAAGGAGTTCTCAGTTTTGTCTCTATGGTTTGTTTCCTCTTCAAGTAGCCCTAGGCACACACTGTGGAAAAGCACTTTCATTGAGAGGGGTTGCCAAGCTTCTAAGATATAACGAGTTGCCGAAATACCAGCAAATATTTTTTCACCCAATTTTGATGATACTTGGTGGTAATGATCAGTACACAAATCCCATTTGGCTCACCAAATTTTGTTCTTCTAGTTTGAAGCGTTCGTCTACAGTAGCAGTTTTTATATTTAGGTTTCCCTCTGTTCTCTCCTGTAACATAGATGAATTTGGAACTCTAAATCCCACATGGTTTTTAGTAGCTCTTTGAAACTTGACAAAATAAAGGAGTTTTCACTTTTGTCTCTATGGATTGTTTCCTCTTCAATTAGCCCTAGGCACAGACTGTGGAAAAGCACTTTCATTGAGAAGGGTTGCCAAGCTTCTAAGAAATAAAGAGTTTTCGAAATACCAGCAAATATTTTTTCACCCAATCTTGATGATACTTGGTGGTAATGATCAGTACACAAATCCCACTTGGCTCACCAAATTTTGTTCTTCTACGTTGAAGCGTTCGTCTACAGTAGCAGTTTTTATATTTAGGTTTCTCTCTGTTCTCTCCTATATAGATGGATGAATTTGGAACTCTAAATCCAACATGGATTGTAGTAGCTCTTTGAAACTTGACAAAATAAAGGAGTTCTCAGTTTTGTCTCTATTTTGTTTCCTCTTCAAGTATCCCTAGGCACAGACTGTGGAAAAGCACTTTCAATGAGAGGGGTTGCCAAGCTTCTAAGAAATAACGAGTTTACGAAATAACAACAAATATTTTTTCACCCAATCTTGATGATAATTGGTGGTAATGATCAGTACACAAATCCCACTTGGCTCACCCAATTTTGTCCTTCTACGTTGAAGCGTTTGTCTACAGGAGCAGTTTTTATATTTTGGTTTCACTCGGTTCTCTCATATATAGAAACATGAATTTGGAACTCTACATCCAACATGGTTTGTAGTAGCTCTTTGAAACTTGACAAAATAAAGGAGTTCTCAGTTTTGTCTCTATGGTTTCTTTCCTCTTCAAGTAGCCCTAGGCACAGACTGTGGAAAAGCACTTTCATTGAGAGGGGTTGCCAAGCTTCTAAGAAATAACGAGTTTCCAAAATACCAGCAAATATTTTTTCACCCAATCTTGATGATACTTGGTGGTAATGATCAGTACACAAATCCCACTTGGCTCACCCAATTTTGTTCTTCTACGTTGAAGCGTTCGTCTACAGTAGCAGTTTTTATATTTAGGTTTCCCTCTGTTCTCTCCTGTATAGATAGATGAATTTGGAACCATAAAACAACATGGTTTGTAGTAGCTCTTTGAATCTTGACAAAATAAAGAAGTTCTGAGTTTTGTCTCTATGGTTTGTTTCCTCTTGAAGTAGCCCTAGGCACAGACTGTGGAAAAGCACTTTCAATGAGAGGGGTTGCCAAGCTTCTAAGAAATAACGAGTTTACGAAATACCAACAAATATTTTTTCACCCAATCTTGATGATACTTGGTCGTAATGATGAGTACACAGATCCCACTTGGCTCACCAAATTTTGTTCTTCTAGGTTGAAGCGTTCGTCTACAGTAGCAGTTTTTATATTTAGGTTTCCCTCTGTTCTCTCCTATATAGATAGATGAATTTGGAACTCTAAATCCAACATGGATTGTAGTAGCTCTTTGAAACTTGACAAAATAAAGGAGTTCTCAGTTTTGTCTCTATGGTTTGTTTCCTCTTCAAGTAGCCCTAGGCACAGACTGTGGAAGCACTTTCATTGAGATGGGTTGCCAAGCTTCTAAGAAATAACGAGTTTCCAAAATACCAGCAAATATTTTTTCACCCAATCTTGATGATACTTGGTGGTAATGATCAGTACACAAATCCCACTTGGCTCACCCAATTTTGTTCTTCTACGTTGAAGCGTTCATCTACAGGAGCAGTTTTTATATGTAGGTTTCACTCTGTTCTCTCATATATAGATAGATGAATTTGGAACTCTAAATCCAACATGGTTTGTAGTAGCTTTTTGAAACTTGACAAAATCAAGGAGTTCTCAGTTTTGTCTCTATGGTTTGTTTCCTCTTCAAGTAGCCCTAGGCACAGACTGTGGAAAAGCACTTTCATTGAGAGTGGTTGCCAAGCTTCTAAGAAATTACAAGTTTCCGAAACACCAGCAAATATTTTTTCACCCAATCTTGATGATACTTGGTGGTAATGATAAGTACACAAATCCCACTTGGCTCACCAAATTTTGTTCTTCTGGGTTGAAGTGTTCGTCTACAGTAGCAGTTTTTATATTTAGGTTTCTCTCTGTTCTCTCCTATAAAGATAGATGAATTTGGAACTCTAAATCCAACATGGATTGTAGTAGCTCTTTGAAACTTGACAAAATAAAGGAGTTCTCAGTTTTGTCTCTATGGTTTGTTTCCTCTTGAAGTAGCCCTAGGCACAGACTGTGGAAAAGCACTTTAAATGAGAGGGGTTGCCAAGCTTCTAAGAAATAACGAGTTTACGAAATACCAACAAATATTTTTTCACCCAATCTTGATGATACTTGGTGGTAATGATGAGTACACAGATCCCACTTGGCTCACCAAATTATGTTCTTCTAGGTTGAAGCGTTCGTCTACAGTAGCAGTTTTTATATTTAGGTTTCCCTCTGTTCTCTCCTATATAGATAGATGAATTTGGAACTCTAAATCCAACATGGATTGTAGTAGCTCTTTGAAACTTGACAAAATAAAGGAGTTCTCAGTTTTGTCTCTATGGTTTGTTTCCTCTTCAAGTAGCCCTAGGCACAGACTGTGGAAGCACTTTCATTGAGATGGGTTGCCAAGCTTCTAAGAAATAACGAGTTTCCAAAATACCAGCAAATATTTTTTCACCCAATCTTGATGATACTTGGTGGTAATGATCAGTACACAAATCCCACTTGGCTCACCCAATTTTGTTCTTCTACGTTGAAGCGTTCATCTACAGGAGCAGTTTTTATATGTAGGTTTCACTCTGTTCTCTCATATATAGATAGATGAATTTGGAACTCTAAATCCAACATGGTTTGTAGTAGCTCTTTGAAACTTGACAAAATAAAGGAGTTCTCAGTTTTGTCTCTATGGTTTGTTTCCTCTTCAAGTAGCCCTAGGCACAGACTGTGGAAAAGCACTTTCATTGAGAGGGGTTGCCAAGCTTCTAAGAAATTACAAGTTTCCGAAACACCAGCAAATATTTTTTCACCCAATCTTGATGATACTTGGTGGTAATGATAAGTACACAAATCCCACTTGGCTCACCAAATTTTGTTCTTCTGGGTTGAAGTGTTCGTCTACAGTAGCAGTTTTTATATTTAGGTTTCTCTCTGTTCTCTCCTATATAGATAGATGAATTTTGAACTCTAAATCCAACATGGATTGTAGTAGCTCTTTGAAACTTGACAAAATAAAGGAGTTCTCAGTTTTGTCTCTATGGTTTGTTTCCTCTTCAAGTAGCCCTAGGCACACACTGTGGAAAAGCACTTTCATTGAGAGGGGTTGCCAAGCTTCTAAGATATAACGAGTTGCCGAAATACCAGCAAATATTTTTTCACCCAATTTTGATGATACTTGGTGGTAATGATCAGTACACAAATCCCATTTGGCTCACCAAATTTTGTTCTTCTAGTTTGAAGCGTTCGTCTACAGTAGCAGTTTTTATATTTAGGTTTCCCTCTGTTCTCTCCTGTAACATAGATGAATTTGGAACTCTAAATCCCACATGGTTTTTAGTAGCTCTTTGAAACTTGACAAAATAAAGGAGTTTTCACTTTTGTCTCTATGGATTGTTTCCTCTTCAATTAGCCCTAGGCACAGACTGTGGAAAAGCACTTTCATTGAGAAGGGTTGCCAAGCTTCTAAGAAATAAAGAGTTTTCGAAATACCAGCAAATATTTTTTCACCCAATCTTGATGATACTTGGTGGTAATGATCAGTACACAAATCCCACTTGGCTCACCAAATTTTGTTCTTCTACGTTGAAGCGTTCGTCTACAGTAGCAGTTTTTATATTTAGGTTTCTCTCTGTTCTCTCCTATATAGATGGATGAATTTGGAACTCTAAATCCAACATGGATTGTAGTAGCTCTTTGAAACTTGACAAAATAAAGGAGTTCTCAGTTTTGTCTCTATGGTTTGTTTCCTCTTCAAGTAGCCCTAGGCACAGACTGTGGAAAAGCACTTTTATGGAGAGGGGTTGCCAAGCTTCTAAGAAATTACGAGTTTCCGAAATACCAGCAAATATTTTTTCACCCAATCTTGATGATACTTGGTGCTAATGATCAGTACACATATCCCACTTGGCTCACCAAATTTTGTTCTTCTAGGTTGAAGCGTTCGTCTACAGTAGCAGTTTTTATATTTAGGTTTCACTCTGTTCTCTCCTGTATAGATAGATGAATTTGGAACTCTAAATCCAACATGGATTGTAGTAGCTCTTTGAAACTTGACAAAATAAAGGAGTTCTCAGTTTTGTCTCTATGGTTTGTTTCCTCTTCAAGTAGCCCTAGGCACACACTGTGGAAGCACTTTCATTGAGATGGGTTGCCAAGCTTCTAAGAAATAACGAGTTTCCAAAATACCAGCAAATATTTTTTCACCCAATCTTGATGATACTTGGTGGTAATGATCAGTACACAAATGCCACATGGCTCAGCCAATTTTGTTCTTCTACGTTGAAGCGTTCATCTACAGGAGCAGTTTTTATATTTAGGTTTCACTCTGTTCTCTCATATATAGATAGATGGATTTGGAACTCTAAATCCAACATGGTTTGTAGTAGCTCTTTGAAACTTGACAAAATAAAGGAGTTCTCAGTTTTGTCTCTATGGTTTGTATCCTCTTCAAGTAGCCCTAGGCACAGACTGTGGAAAAGCACTTTCATTGAGAGTGGTTGCCAAGCTTCTAAGAAATTACAAGTTTCCGAAACACCAGCAAATATTTTTTCACCCAATCTTGATGATACTTGGCGGTAATGATAAGTACACAAATCCCACTTGGCTCACCAAATTTTGTTCTTCTAGGTTCAAGTGTTCGTCTACAGTAGCAATTTTTATATTTAGGTTTCTCTCTGTTCTCTCCTATATAGATGGATGAATTTGGAACTCTAATTCCAACATGGATTGTAGTAGCTCTGTGAAACTTGACAAAATAAAGGAGTTCTCAGTTTTGTCTCTATGGTTTGATTCCTCTTCAAGTAGCCCTAGGCACAGACTGTGGAAAAGCACTTTCAATGAGAGGGGTTGCCAAGCTTCTAAGAAATAACGAGTTTACGAAATAACAACAAATATTTTTTCACCCAATCTTGATGATAATTGGTGGTAATGATCAGTACACAAATCCCACTTGGCTCACCCAATTTTGTCCTTCTACGTTGAAGCGTTCGTCTACAGGAGCAGTTTTTATATTTTGGTTTCACTCGGTTCTCTCATATATAGAAACATGAATTTGGAACTCTACATCCAACATGGTTTGTAGTAGCTTTTTGAAATTGACAAAATAAAGGAGTTCTCAGTTTTGTCTCTATGGTTTCTTTCCTCTTCAAGTAGCCCTAGGCACAGGCTGTGGAAAAGCACTTTCATTGAGAGGGGTTGCCAAGCTTCTAAGAAATAACGAGTTTCCAAAATACCAGCAAATATTTTTTCACCCAATCTTGATGATACTTGGTGGTAATGATCAGTACACAAATCCCACTTGGCTCACCCAATTTTGTTCTTCTACCTTGAAGCGTTCGTCTACAGTAGCAGTTTTTATATTTAGGTTTCCCTCTGTTCTCTCCTGTATAGATAGATGAATTTGGAACCATAAAACAACATGGTTTGTAGTAGCTCTTTGAATCTTGACAAAATAAAGAAGTTCTGAGTTTTGTCTCTATGGTTTGTTTCCTCTTGAAGTAGCCCTAGGCACAGACTGTGGAAAAGCACTTTCAATGAGAGGGGTTGCCAAGCTTCTAAGAAATAACGAGTTTACGAAATACCAACAAATATTTTTTCACCCAATCTTGATGATACTTGGTCGTAATGATGAGTACACAGATCCCACTTGGCTCACCAAATTTTGTTCTTCTAGGTTGAAGCGTTCGTCTACAGTAGCAGTTTTTATATTTAGGTTTCCCTCTGTTCTCTCCTATATAGATAGATGAATTTGGAACTCTAAATCCAACATGGATTGTAGTAGCCCTTTGAAACTTGACAAAATAAAGGAGTTCTCAGTTTTGTCTCTATGGTTTGTTTCCTCTTCAAGTAGCCCTAGGCACAGACTGTGGAAGCACTTTCATTGAGATGGGTTGCCAAGCTTCTAAGAAATAACGAGTTTCCAAAATACCAGCAAATATTTTTTCACCCAATCTTGATGATACTTGGTGGTAATGATCAGTACACAAATCCCACTTGGCTCACCCAATTTTGTTCTTCTACGTTGAAGCGTTCATCTACAGGAGCAGTTTTTATATGTAGGTTTCACTCTGTTCTCTCATATATAGATAGATGAATTTGGAACTCTAAATCCAACATGGTTTGTAATAGCTTTTTGAAACTTGACAAAATAAAGGAGTTCTCAGTTTTGTCTCTATGGTTTGTTTCCTCTTCAAGTAGCCCTAGGCACAGACTGTGGAAAAGCACTTTCATTGAGAGTGGTTGCCAAGCTTCTAAGAAATTACTAGTTTCCGAAACACCAGCAAATATTTTTTCACCCAATCTTGATGATACTTGGTGGTAATGATAAGTACACAAATCCCACTTGGCTCACCAAATTTTGTTCTTCTGGGTTGAAGTGTTCGTCTACAGTAGCAGTTTTTATATTTAGGTTTCTCTCTGTTCTCTCCTATAAAGATAGATGAATTTGGAACTCTAAATCCAACATGGATTGTAGTAGCTCTTTGAAACTTGACAAAATAAAGGAGTTCTCAGTTTTGTCTCTATGGTTTGTTTCCTCTTGAAGTAGCCCTAGGCACAGACTGTGGAAAAGCACTTTCAATGAGAGGGGTTGCCAAGCTTCTAAGAAATAACGAGTTTACGAAATACCAACAAATATTTTTTCACCCAATCTTGATGATACTTGGTGGTAATGATGAGTACACAGATCCCACTTGGCTCACCAAATTATGTTCTTCTAGGTTGAAGCGTTCGTCTACAGTAGCAGTTTTTATATTTAGGTTTCCCTCTGTTCTCTCCTATATAGATAGATGAATTTGGAACTCTAAATCCAACATGGATTGTAGTAGCTCTTTGAAACTTGACAAAATAAAGGAGTTCTCAGTTTTGTCTCTATGGTTTGTTTCCTCTTCAAGTAGCCCTATGCACAGACTGTGGAAGCACTTTCATTGAGAGTGGTTGCCAAGCTTCTAAGAAATAACGAGTTTCCAAAATACCAGCAAATATTTTTTCACCCAATCTTGATGATACTTGGTGGTAATGATCAGTACACAAATCCCACTTGGCTCACCCAATTTTGTTCTTCTACGTTGAAGCGTTCATCTACAGGAGCAGTTTTTATATGTAGGTTTTACTCTGTTCGCTCATATATAGATAGATGAATTTGGAACTCTAAATCCAACATGGTTTGTAGTAGCTCTTTGAAACTTGACAAAATAAAGGAGTTCTCAGTTTTGTCTCTATGGTTTGTTTCCTCTTCAAGTAGCCCTAGGCACAGACTGTGGAAAAGCACTTTCATTGAGAGTGGTTGCCAAGCTTCTAAGAAATTACAAGTTTCCGAAACACCAGCAAATATTTTTCCACCCAATCTTGATTATACTTGGTGGTAATGATAAGTACACAAATCCCACTTGGCTCACCAAATTTTGTTCTTCTGGGTTGAAGTGTTCGTCTACAGTAGCAGTTTTTATATTTAGGTTTCTCTCTGTTCTCTCCTATATAGATAGATGAATTTTGAACTCTAAATCCAACATGGATTGTAGTAGCTCTTTGAAACTTGACAAAATAAAGGAGTTCTCAGTTTTGTCTCTATGGTTTGTTTCCTCTTCAAGTAGCCCTAGGCACACACTGTGGAAAAGCACTTTCATTGAGAGGGGTTGCCAAGCTTCTAAGATATAACGAGTTTCCGAAATACCAGCAAATATTTTTTCACCCAATTTTGATGATACTTGGTGGTAATGATCAGTACACAAATCCCATTTGGCTCACCAAATTTTGTTCTTCTAGTTTGAAGCGTTCGTCTACAGTAGCAGTTTTTATATTTAGGTTTCCCTCTGTTCTCTCCTGTAACATAGATGAATTTGGAACTCTAAATCCCACATGGTTTTTAGTAGCTCTTTGAAACTTGACAAAATAAAGGAGTTCTCACTTTTGTCTCTATGGATTGTTTCCTCTTCAATTAGCCCTAGGCACAGACTGTGGAAAAGCACTTTCATTGAGAAGGGTTGCCAAGCTTCTAAGAAATAAAGAGTTTCCGAAATACCAGCAAATATTTTTTCACCCAATCTTGATGATACTTGGTGGTAATGATCAGTACACAAATCCCACTTGGCTCACCAAATTTTGTTCTTCTACGTTGAAGCGTTCGTCTACAGTAGCAGTTTTTATATTTAGGTTTCTCTCTGTTCTCTCCTATATAAATGGATGAATTTGGAACTCTAAATCCAACATGGATTGTAGTAGCTCTTCGAAACTTGACAAAATAAAGGAGTTCTCAGTTTTGTCTCTATGGTTTGTTTCCTCTTCAAGTAGCCCTAGGCACAGACTGTGGAAGCACTTTCATTGAGATGGGTTGCCAAGCTTCTAAGAAATAACGAGTTTCCAAAATACCAGCAAATATTTTTTCACCCAATCTTGATGATAATTGGTGGTAATGATTAGTACACAAATCCCACTTGGCTCACCCAATTTTGTTCTTCTACGTTGAAGCGTTCATCTACAGGAGCAGTTTTTATATTTAGGTTTCAATCGGTTCTCTCATATATAGAAACATGAATTTGGAACTCTACATCCAACATGGTTTGTAGTAGCTTTTTGAAATTGACAAAATAAAGGAGTTCTCAGTTTTGTCTCTATGGTTTCTTTCCTCTTCAAGTAGCCCTAGTCACAGACTGTGGAAAAGCACTTTTATGGAGAGGGGTTGCCAAGCTTCTAAGAAATTACGAGTTTCCGAAATACCAGCAAATATTTTTTCACCCAATCTTGATGATACTTGGTGGTAATGATCAGTACACATATCCCACTTGGCTCACCAAATTTTGTTCTTCTAGGTTGAAGCGTTCGTCTACAGTAGCAGTTTTTATATTTAGGTTTCTCTCTGTTCTCTCCTATATAGATAGATGAATTTGGAACTCTAAATCCAACATGGATTGTAGTAGCTCTTTGAAACTTGACAAAATAAAGGAGTTCTCAGTTTTGTCTCTATGGTTTGTTTCCTCTTCAAGTAGCCCTAGGCACAGACTGTGGAAGCACTTTCATTGAGATGGGTTGCCAAGCTTCTAAGAAATAACGAGTTTCCAAAATACCAGCAAATATTTTTTCTCCCAATCTTGATGATACTTGGTGGTAATGATCAGTACACAAATCCCACTTGGCTCACCCAATTTTGTTCTTCTACGTTGAAGCGTTCGTCTACAGGAGCAGTTTTTATATTTAGGTTTCACTCGGTTCTCTCATATATAGAAACATGAATTTGGAACTCTACATCCAACATGGTTTGTAGTAGCTCTTTGAAACTTGACAAAATAAAGGGGTTCCCAGTTTTGTCTCTATGGTTTGTTTCCTCTTCAAGTAGCCCTAGTCACAGACTGTGGAAAAGCACTTTCATGGAGTTGGGTTGCCAAGCTTCTAAGAAATTACGAGTTTCCGAAATACCAGCAAATATTTTTTCACCCAATCTTGATGATACTTAGTGGTAATGATCAGTACACAAATCCCACTTGGCTCACCAAATTTTGTTCTTCTAGGTTGAAGCGTTCGTCTACAGTAGCAGTTATTATATTTAGGTTTCCCTCAGTTCTCTCCTGTATAAATAGATGAATTTGGAACTCTAAATCCAACATGGATTGTAGTAGCTCTTTGAAACTTGACAAAATAAAGGAGTTCTAAGTTTTGTCTCTATGGTTTGTTTCCTCTTCAAGTAGCCCTAGGCACAGACTGTGGAAACACTTTCATTGAGATGGGTTGCCAAGCTTCTAAGAAATAACGAGTTTCCAAAATACCAGCAAATATTTTTTCACCCAATCTTGATGATACTTGGTGGTAATGATCAGTACACAAATCCCACTTGGCTCACCCAATTTTGTTCTTCTACGTTGAAACGTTCGTCTACAGGTGCAGTTTTTATATTTAGGTTTCACTCAGTTCTCTCATATATAGAAACATGAATTTGGAACTCTACATCCAACATGGTTTGTAGTAGCTTTTTGAAACTTGACAAAATAAAGGAGTTCTCAGTTTGGTCTCTATGGTTTGTTTCCTCTTCAAGTAGCCCTAGTCACAGACTGTGGAAAAGCACTTTCATGGAGAGGGGTTGCCAAGCTTCTAAGAAATTACGAGTTTCCGAAATACCAGCAAATGTTTTTTCACCCAATCTTGATGATACTTGGTGGTAATGATCAGTACACAAATCCCACTTGGCTCACCAAATTTTGTTCTTCTAGGTTGAAGCGTTCGTCTACAGTAGCAGTTTTAATATTTAGGTTTCCCCCAGTTCTCTCCTATATAAATAGATGAATTTGGAAATCTAAATCCAACATGGATTGTAGTAGCTCTTTGAAACTTGACAAAATAAAGGAGTTCTCAGTTTTGTCTCTATGGTTTGTTTCCTCTTCAAGTAGCCCTAGGCACAGACTGTGGAAGCACTTTCATTGAGATGGGTTGCCAAGCTTCTAAGAAATAACGAGTTTCCAAAATACCAGCAAATATTTTTTCACCAATCTTGATGATACTTGGTGGTAATGATCAGTACACAAATCCCACTTGGCTCACCCAATTTTGTTCTTCTACATTGAAACGTTCGTCTACAGGAGCAGTTTTTATATTTAGGTTTCACTCGGTTCTCTCATATATAGAAACATGAATTTGGAACTCTAAATCCAACATGGTTTGTAGTAGCTTTTTGAAACTTGACAAAATAAAGGAGTTCTCAGTTTTGTCTCTATGGTTTGTTTCGTCTTCAAGTAGACCTAGTCACAGACTGTGGAAAAGCACTTTCATAGAGAGGGGTTGCCAAACTTCTAAGAAATAACAAGTTTCCGAAAAACCAGGAAATATTTTTTCACCCAAACTTGATGATACTTGGTGGTAATGATCATTACACAAATCCCACTTGGCTCACCAAATTTTGTTCTTCTAGGTTGAAGCGTTCATCTACAGTAGCAGTTTTTATATTTCGGTTTCACTCTGTTCTCTCATATATAGATAGATGAATTTGGAACTCTAAATCCAACATGGTTTGTAGTAGCTCTTTGAAACTTGACAAAATAAAGGAGTTGTCAGTTTTGTCTCTATGGTTCCTTTCCTCTTCAAGTAGCCCTAGACACAGACTGTGGAAAAGCACTTTCATTGAGAGGGGTTGCCAAGCTGCTAAGAAATTACGAGTTTCCGAAATACCAGCAAATTTTTTTTCATCCAATCTTGATGATACTTGGTGGTAATGATCAGTACAAAATCCGACTTGGCTCACCGAATTTTGTTCTTCTAGGATGAGCGTTCGTCTACAGTAGCAGTTTTTATATTTAGTTTTCCCTCTGTTCTCTCCTGTATAGATAGATGAATTTGGAACTCTAAATCCAACATGGTTTGTAGTAGCTCTTTGAATCTTGACAAAATAAAGAAGTTCTGAGTTTTGTCTCTATGGTTTGTTTCCTCTTGAAGTAGCCCTAGGCACAGACTGTGGAAAAGCACTTTCAATGAGAGGGGTTGCCAAGCTTCTAAGAAATAACGAGTTTCCGAAATACCAGCAATTATTTTTTCACCCAATCTTGATGATACTTGTTGCTAATGAACAGTACACAAATCCCACTTGGCTCACCCAATTTTGTTCTTCTACGTTGAAGCGTTCATCTACAGGAGCAGTTTTTATATGTAGGTTTCACTCTGTTCTCTCATATATAGATAGATGAATTTGGAACTCTAAATCCAACATGGTTTGTAGTAGCTCTTTGAAACTTGACAAAATAAAGGAGTTCTCAGTTTTGTCTCTATGGTTTGTTTCCTCTTCAAGTAGCCCTAGGCACAGACTGTGGAAAAGCACTTTCATTGAGAGGGGTTGCCAAGCTTCTAAGAAATAAAAAGTTTCCGAAACACCAGCAAATATTTTTTCACCCAATCTTGATGATACTTGGTGGTAATGATAAGTACACAAATCCCACTTGGCTCACGAAATTTTGTTCTTCTGCGTTGAAGTGTTCGTCTACAGTAGCAGTTTTTATATTTAGGTTTCTCTCTGTTCTCTCCTATATAGATAGATGAATTTGGAACTCTAAATCCAACATGGATTGCAGTAGCTCTTTGAAACTTGACAAAATAAAGGAGTCTCAGTTTTGTCTCTATGGTTTGTTTCCTCTTCAAGTAGCCCTAGCCACACACTGTGGAAAAGCACTTTCATTGAGAGGGGTTGCCAAGCTTCTAAGACATAACGAGTTTCCGAAATACCAGCAAATATTTTTTCACCCAATTTTGATGATACTTGGTGGTAATGATCAGTACACAAATCCCATTTGGCTCACCAAATTTTGTTCTTCTAGTTTGAAGCTTTCGTCTACAGTAGCAGTTTTTATATTTAGGTTTCCCTCTGTTCTCTCCTATATAGATAGATGAATTTGGAAGTCTAAATCCAACATGGTTTGTAGTAGCTCTTTGAAACTTGACAAAATAAAGGAGTTCTCAGTTTTATCTCTATGGTTGTTTCCTCTTCAAGTAGCCCTAGGCACAGACTGTGGAAAGCACTTTCATTGAGATGGGTTGCCAAGCTTCTAAGAAATAACGAGTTTCTAAAATACCAGCAAATATTTTTTCACCCAATCTTGATGATACTTGTTGCTAATGATCAGTACACAAATCCCACTTGGCTCACCAAATTTTGTTCTTCTAGGTTGAAGCGTTCGTCTACAGTAGCAGTTTTTATATTTAGGTTTCCCTCTGTTCTCTCCTGTATAGATAGATGAATTTGGAACTCTAAATCCAACATGGATTGTAGTAGCTCTTCGAAACTTGACAAAATAAAGGAGTTCTCAGTTTTGTCTCTATGGTTTGTTTCCTCTTCAAGTAGCCCTAGGCACAGACTGTGGAAGCACTTTCATTGAGATGGGTTGCCAAGCTTCTAAGAAATAACGAGTTTCCAAAATACCAGCAAATATTTTTTCACCCAATCTTGATGATACTTGGTGGTAATGATCAGTACACAAATCCCACTTGGCTCACCCAATTTTGTTCTTCTACGTTGAAACGTTCGTCTACAGGAGCAGTTTTTATATTTAGGTTTCACTCGGTTCTCTCATATATAGAAACATGAATTTGGAACTCTACATCCAACATGGTTTGTAGTAGCTTTTTGAAACTTGACAAAATAAAGGAGTTCTCAGTTTGGTCTCTATGGTTTGTTTCCTCTTCAAGTAGCCCTAGTCACAGACTGTGTAAAAGCACTTTCTTGGAGAGGGGTTGCCAAGCTTCTAAGAAATTACGAGTTTCCGAAATACCAGCAAATGTTTTTTCACCCAATCTTGATGATACTTGGTGGTAATGATCAGTACACAAATCCCACTTGGCTCACCAAATTTTGTTCTTCTAGGTTGAAGCGTTCGTCTACAGTAGCAGTTTTTATATTTAGGTTTCCCTCAGTTCTCTCCTGTATAAATAGATGAATTTGGAACTCTAAATCCAACATGGATTGTAGTAGCTCTTTGAAACGTGACAAAATAAAGGAGTTCTCAGTTTTGTCTCTATGGTTAGTTTCCTCTTCAAGTAGCGCTAGGCACAGACTGTGGAAGCACTTTCATTGAGATGGGTTGCCAAGCTTCTAAGAAATAACGAGTTTCCAAAATACCAGCAAATATTTTTTCAACCAATCTTGATGATACTTGGTGGTAATGATCAGTACACAAATCCCACTTGGCTCACCCAATTTTGTTCTTCTACATTGAAACGTTCGTCTACAGGAGCAGTTTTTATATTTAGGTTTCACCTGGTTCTCTTATATATAGAAACATGAATTTGGAACTCTAAATCCAACATGGTTTGTAGTAGCTTTTTGAAACTTGACAAAATAAAGGAGTTCTCAGTTTTGTCTCTATGGTTTGTTTCCTCTTCAAGTAGCCCTAGTCACAGACAGTGGAAAAGCACTTTCATGGAGAGGGGTTGCCAAGCTTCTAAGAAATAACAAGTTTCCGAAAAACCAGCAAATTTTTTTTCACCCAAACTTGATGATACTTGGTGGTAATCATCATTACACAAATCCCACTTGGCTCACCAAATTTTGTTCTTCTAGGTTGAAGCGTTCGTCTACAGTAGCAGTTTTTATATTTAGGTTTCACTCTGTTCTCTCATATATAAATAGATGAATTTGGAACTCTAAATCAAACATGGTTTGTAGTAGCTCTTTGAAACTTGACAGAATAAAGGAGTTCTCAGTTTTGTCTCTATGGTTCCTTTCCTCTTCAAGTAGCCCTAGTCACAGACTGTGGAAAAGCACTTTCATTTAGAGGGGTTGCCAAGCTGCTAAGAAATTACGAGTTTCCGAAATACCAGCAAATATTTTTTTCATCCAATCTTGATGATACTTGGTGGTAATGATCAGTACACAAATCCAACTTGAGTCACCAAATTTTGTTCTTCTAGGATGAAGCGTTCGTCTACAGTAGCAGTTTTTATATTTAGGCTTCCCTCTGTTCTCTCCTGTATAGATAGATGAATTTGGAACTCTAAATCCAACATGGTTTGTAGTAGCTCTTTGAAACTTGACAAAATAAAGGAGTTCTCAGTTTTGTCTCTATGGTTTCTTTCCTCTACAAGTAGCCCTAGTCACAGACTGTGGAAAAGCACTTTCAATGAGAGGGGTTGCGAAGCTTCTAAGAAATAACGAGTTTCCGAAATACCAGCAAATATTTTTTTCATCCAATCTTGATGATACTTTGTGGTAATGATCAGTACAGAAATCCCACTTGGCTCACCAAATTTTGTTCTTCTAGGTTGAAGCGTTCCTCTACAGTAGCAGTTTTTATATTTAGGTTTCCCTCTGTTCTCTCCTGTATAGATAGATGAATTTGGAATTCTAAATCCAACATGGTTTGTAGTAGCTCTTTGAATCTTGACAAAATAAAGAAGTTCTGAGGTTTGTCTCTATGGATTGTTTCCTTTTCAATTAGCCCTAGGCACAGACTGTGGAAAAGCACTTTCATTGAGAGGGGTTGCCAAGCTTCTAAGAAATAAAGAGTTTCCGAAATACCAGCAAATATTTTTTCACCCAATCTTGATGATACTTGGTGGTAATGATCAGTACATAAATCCCACTTGTCTCACCCAATTTTGTTCTTCTACGTTGAAGCGTTCCTCTACAGGAGCAGTTTTTATATTTAGGTTTCACTCGGTTCTCTCATATATAGCAACATGAATTTGGAACTCTACATCCAACATGGTTTGTAGTAGCTTTTTGAAACTTGACAAAATAAAGGAGTTCTCAGTTTTGTCTCTATGGTTTGTTTCCTCTTCAAGTAGCCCTAGTCACAGACTGTGGAAAAGCACTTTCATGGAGAGGGGTTGCCAAGCTTCTAAGAAATTACGAGTTTCCGAAATACCAGCAAATATTTTTTCACCCAATCTTGATGATACTTGGTGGTAATGATCAGTACACAAATCCCACTTGGCTCACCAAATTTTGTTCTTCTAGGTTGAAGCGTTCGTCTACAGTAGCAGTTTTTATATTTAGGTTTCCCTCAGTTCTCTCCTGTATAAATAGATGAATTTGGAACTCTAAATCCAACATGGATTGTAGTAGCTCTTTGAAACTTGACAAAATAAAGGAGTTCTCAGTTTTGTCTCTATGGTTTGTTTCCTCTTCAAGTAGCGCTAGGCACAGACTGTGGAAGCACTTTCATTGAGATGGGTTGCCAAGCTTCTAAGAAATAACGAGTTTCCAAAATACCAGCAAATATTTTTTCAACCAATCTTGATGATACTTGGTGGTAATGATCAGTACACAAATCCCACTTGGCTCACCCAATTTTGTTCTTCTACATTGAAACGTTCGTCTACAGGAGCAGTTTTTATATTTAGGTTTCACTCGGTTCTCTCATATATAGAAACATGAATTTGGAACTCTAAATCCAACATGGTTTGTAGTAGCTTTTTGAAACTTGACAAAATAAAGGAGTTCTCAGTTTTGTCTCTATGGTTTGTTTCCTCTTCAAGTAGCCCTAGTCACAGACAGTGGAAAAGCACTTTCATGGAGAGGGGTTGCCAAGCTTCTAAGAAATAACAAGTTTCCGAAAAACCAGCAAATTTTTTTTCACCCAAACTTGATGATACTTGGTGGTAATCATCATTACACAAATCCCACTTGGCTCACCAAATTTTGTTCTTCTAGGTTGAAGCGTTCGTCTACAGTAGCAGTTTTTATATTTAGGTTTCACTCTGTTCTCTCATATATAAATAGATGAATTTGGAACTCTAAATCAAACATGGTTTGTAGTAGCTCTTTGAAACTTGACAGAATAAAGGAGTTCTCAGTTTTGTCTCTATGGTTCCTTTCCTCTTCAAGTAGCCCTAGTCACAGACTGTGGAAAAGCACTTTCATTTAGAGGGGTTGCCAAGCTGCTAAGAAATTACGAGTTTCCGAAATACCAGCAAATATTTTTTTCATCCAATCTTGATGATACTTGGTGGTAATGATCAGTACACAAATCCAACTTGAGTCACCAAATTTTGTTCTTCTAGGATGAAGCGTTCGTCTACAGTAGCAGTTTTTATATTTAGGCTTCCCTCTGTTCTCTCCTGTATAGATAGATGAATTTGGAACTCTAAATCCAACATGGTTTGTAGTAGCTCTTTGAAACTTGACAAAATAAAGGAGTTCTCAGTTTTGTCTCTATGGTTTCTTTCCTCTACAAGTAGCCCTAGTCACAGACTGTGGAAAAGCACTTTCAATGAGAGGGGTTGCGAAGCTTCTAAGAAATAACGAGTTTCCGAAATACCAGCAAATATTTTTTTCATCCAATCTTGATGATACTTTGTGGTAATGATCAGTACAGAAATCCCACTTGGCTCACCAAATTTTGTTCTTCTAGGTTGAAGCGTTCCTCTACAGTAGCAGTTTTTATATTTAGGTTTCCCTCTGTTCTCTCCTGTATAGATAGATGAATTTGGAATTCTAAATCCAACATGGTTTGTAGTAGCTCTTTGAATCTTGACAAAATAAAGAAGTTCTGAGGTTTGTCTCTATGGATTGTTTCCTTTTCAATTAGCCCTAGGCACAGACTGTGGAAAAGCACTTTCATTGAGAGGGGTTGCCAAGCTTCTAAGAAATAAAGAGTTTCCGAAATACCAGCAAATATTTTTTCACCCAATCTTGATGATACTTGGTGGTAATGATCAGTACATAAATCCCACTTGTCTCACCCAATTTTGTTCTTCTACGTTGAAGCGTTCCTCTACAGGAGCAGTTTTTATATTTAGGTTTCACTCGGTTCTCTCATATATAGCAACATGAATTTGGAACTCTACATCCAACATGGTTTGTAGTAGCTTTTTGAAACTTGACAAAATAAAGGAGTTCTCAGTTTTGTCTCTATGGTTTGTTTCCTCTTCAAGTAGCCCTAGTCACAGACTGTGGAAAAGCACTTTCATGGAGAGGGGTTGCCAAGCTTCTAAGAAATTACGAGTTTCCGAAATACCAGCAAATATTTTTTCACCCAATCTTGATGATACTTGGTGGTAATGATCAGTACACAAATCCCACTTGGCTCACCAAATTTTGTTCTTCTAGGTTGAAGCGTTCGTCTACAGTAGCAGTTTTTATATTTAGGTTTCCCTCAGTTCTCTCCTGTATAGATAGATGAATTTGGAACTCTAAATCCAACATGGATTGTAGTAGCTCTTTGAAACTTGACAAAATAAAGGAGTTCTCCGTTTTGTCTCTATGGTTTGTTTCCTCTTCAAGTAGCCCTAGGCACAGACTGTGGAAGCACTTTCATTGAGATGGGTTGCCAAGCTTCTAAGAAATAACGAGTTTCCAAAATACCAGCAAATATTTTTTCACCCAATCTTGATGATACTTGGTGGTAATGATCAGTACACAAATCCCACTTGGCTCACCCAATTTTGTTCTTCTACGTTGAAACGTTCGTCTACAGGAGCAGTTTTTATATTTAGGTTTCACTCGGTTCTCTCATATATAGAAACATGAATTTGGAACCCTACATCCAACATGGTTTGTAGTAGCTTTTTGAAACTTGACAAAATAAACGAGTTCTCAGTTTTGTCTCTATGGTTTGTTTCCTCTTCAAGTAGCCCTAGTCACAGACTGTGGAAAAGCACTTTCATGGAGAGGGGTTGCCAAGCTTCTAAGAAATTACGAGTTTCCGAAATACCAGCAAATGTTTTTTCACCCAATCTTGATGATACTTGGTGGTAATGATCAGTACACAAATCCCACTTGGCTCACCAAATTTTGTTCTTCTAGGTTGAAGCGTTCGTCTACAGTAGCAGTTTTTATATTTAGGTTTCCCTCAGTTCTCTCCTGTATTAATAGATGAATTTGGAACTCTAAATCCAACATGGATTGTAGTAGCTCTTTGAAACTTGACAAAATAAAGGAGTTCTCAGTTTTGTCTCTATGGTTTGTTTCCTCTTCAAGTAGCCCTAGGCACAGACTGTGGAAGCACTTTCATTGAGATGGGTTGCCAAGCTTCTAAGAAATAACGAGTTTCCAGAATACCAGCAAATATTTTTTCACCCAATCTTGATGATACTTGGTGGTAATGATCAGTACACAAATCCCACTTGGCTCACCCAATTTTGTTCTTCTACGTTGAAACGTTCGTCTACAGGAGCAGTTTTTATATTTAGGTTTTACTCGGTTCTCTCATATATAGAAACATGAATTTGGAACTCTAAATCCAACATGGTTTGTAGTAGCTTTTTGAAACTTGACAAAATAAAGGAGTTCTCAGTTTTGTCTCTATGGTTTGTTTCCTCTTCAAGTAGCCCTAGTCACAGACAGTGGAAAAGCACTTTCATGGAGAGGGGTTGCCAAGCTTCTAAGAAATAACAAGTTTCCGAAAAACCAGCAAATTTTTTTTCACCCAAACTTGATGATACTTGGTGGTAATCATCATTACACAAATCCCACTTGGCTCACCAAATTTTGTTCTTCTAGGTTGAAGCGTTCGTCTACAGTAGCAGTTTTTATATTTAGGTTTCACTCTGTTCTCTCATATATAAATAGATGAATTTGGAACTCTAAATCCAACATGGTTTGTAGTAGCTCTTTGAAACTTGACAGAATAAAGGAGTTCTCAGTTTTGTCTCTATGGTTCCTTTCCTCTTCAAGTAGCCCTAGTCACAGACTGTGGAAAAGCACTTTCATTTAGAGGGGTTGCCAAGCTGCTAAGAAATTACGAGTTTCCGAAATACCAGCAAATATTTTTTTCATCCAATCTTGATGATACTTGGTGGTAATGATCAGTACACAAATCCAACTTGAGTCACCAAATTTTGTTCTTCTAGGATGAAGCGTTCGTCTACAGTAGCAGTTTTTATATTTAGGCTTCCCTCTGTTCTCTCCTGTATAGATAGATGAATTTGGAACTCTAAATCCAACATGGTTTGTAGTAGCTCTTTGAATCTTGACAAAATAAAGAAGTTCTGAGTTTTGTCTCTATCGTTTCTTTCCTCTTCAAGTAGCCCTAGGCACAGACTGTGGAAAAGCACTTTCATTGAGAGGGGTTGCGAAGCTTCTAAGAAATAACGAGTTTCCGAAATACCAGCAAATATTTTTTCACCCAATCTTGATGATACTTGTTGCTAATGATCAGCACACAAATCCCACTTGGCTCATCAAATTTTGTTCTTCTAAGTTGAAGCGTTCTTCTACAGTAGCAGTTTTTATATTTAGGTTTCTCTCTGTTCTCTCCTATATAGATAGATGAATTTGGAACTCTAAATCCAACATGGTTTGTAGTAGCTCTTTGAAACTTGACAAAATAAAGGAGTTCTCAGTTTTGTCTCTATGGTTTCTTTCCTCTACAAGTAGCCCTAGTCACAGACTGTGCAAAAGCACTTTCAATGAGAGGGGTTGCGAAGCTTCTAAGAAATAACGAGTTTCCGAAATACCAGCAAATATTTTTTTCATCCAATCTTGATGATACTTGGTGGTAATGATCAGTACACAAATCCCACTTGGCTCACCAAATTTTGTTCTTCTAGGTTGAAGCGTTCCTCTACAGTAGCAGTTTTTATATTTAGGTTTCCCTCTGTTCTCTCCTGTATAGATAGATGAATTTGGAATTCTAAATCCAACATGGTTTGTAGTAGCTGTTTGAATCTTGACAAAATAAAGAATTTCTGAGGTTTGTCTCTATGGATTGTTTCCTCTTCAATTAGCCCTAGGCACAGACTGTGGAAAAGCACTTTCATTGAGAGGGGTTGCCAAGCTTCTAAGAAATAAAGAGTTTCCGAAATACCAGCAAATATTTTTTCACCCAATCTTGATGATACTTGGTGGTAATGATCAGTACATAAATCCCACTTGGCTCACCCAATTTTGTTCTTCTACGTTGAAGCGTTCCTCTACAGGAGCAGTTTTTATATTTAGGTTTCACTCGGTTCTCTCATATATAGCAACATGAATTTGGAACTCTACATCCAACATGGTTTGTAGTAGCTTTTTGAAACTTGACAAAATAAAGGAGTTCTCAGTTTTGTCTCTATGGTTTGTTTCCTCTTCAAGTAGCCCTAGTCACAGACTGTGGAAAAGCACTTTCATGGAGAGGGGTTGCCAAGCTTCTAAGAAATTACGAGTTTCCGAAATACCAGCAAATGTTTTTTCACCCAATCTTGATGATACTTGGTGGTAATGATCAGTACACAAATCCCACTTGGCTCACCAAATTTTGTTCTTCTAGGTTGAAGCGTTCGTCTACAGTAGCAGTTTTTATATTTAGGTTTCCCTCAGTTCTCTCCTGTATTAATAGATGAATTTGGAACTCTAAATCCAACATGGATTGTAGTAGCTCTTTGAAACTTGACAAAATAAAGGAGTTCTCAGTTTTGTCTCTATGGTTTGTTTCCTCTTCAAGTAGCCCTAGGCACAGACTGTGGAAGCACTTTCATTGAGATGGGTTGCCAAGCTTCTAAGAAATAACGAGTTTCCAAAATACCAGGAAATATTTTTTCACCCAATCTTGATGATACTTGGTGGTAATGATCAGTACACAAATCCCACTTGGCTCACCCAATTTTGTTCTTCTACGTTGAAACGTTCGTCTACAGGAGCAGTTTTTATATTTAGGTTTTACTCGGTTCTCTCATATATAGAAACATGAATTTGGAACTCTAAATCCAACATGGTTTGTAGTAGCTTTTTGAAACTTGACAAAATAAAGAAGTTCTCAGTTTTGTCTCTATGGTTTGTTTCCTCTTCAAGTAGCCCTAGTCACAGACTGTGGAAAAGCACTTTCATGGAGAGGGGTTGCCAAGCTTCTAAGAAATAACAAGTTTCCGAAAAACCAGCAAATATTTTCTCACCCAAACTTGATGATACTTGGTGGTAATTATCATTACACAAATCCCACTTGGCTCACCAAATTTTGTTCTTGTAGGTTGAAGCGTTCGTCTACAGTAGCAGTTTTTATATTTAGGTTTCACTCTGTTCTCTCATATATAAATAGATGAATTTGGAACTCTAAATCCAACATGGTTGTAGTAGCTCTTTGAAACTTGACAGAATAAAGGAGTTCTCAGTTTTGTCTCTATGGTTCCTTTCCTCTTCAAGTAGCCCTAGTCACAGACTGTGGAAAAGCACTTTCATTGAGAGGGGTTGCCAAGCTGCTAAGAAATTACGAGTTTCCGAAATACCAGCAAATATTTTTTTCATCCAATCTTGATGATACTTGGTGGTAATGATCAGTACACAAATCCCACTTGGCTCACCGAATTTTGTTCTTCTAGGATGAAGCGTTCGTCTACAGTAGCAGTTTTTATATTTAGGTTTCCCTCTGTTCTCTCCTGTATAGATAGATGAATTTGGAACTCTAAATCCAACATGGTTTGTAGTAGCTCTTTGAATCTTGACAAAATAAAGAAGTTCTGAGTTTTGTCTCTATGGTTTGTTTCCTCTTCAAGTAACCCTAGGCACAGACTGTGGAAAAGCACTTTCATTGAGAGGGGTTGCGAATCTTCTAAGAAATAACGAGTTTCCGAAATACCAGCAAATATTTTTTCACCCAATCTTGATGATACTTGTTGCTAATGATCAGCACACAAATCCCACTTGGCTCATCAAATTTTGTTCTTCTAAGTTGAAGCGTTCTTCTACAGTAGCAGTTTTTATATTTAGGTTTCTCTCTGTTCTCTCCTATATAGATAGATGAATTTGGAACTCTAAATCCAACATGGTTTGTAGTAGCTCTTTGAAACTTGATAAAATAAAGGAGTTCTCAGTTTTGTCTCTATGGTTTGTATCCTCTTCAAGTAGCCCTAGGCACAGACTGTGGAAAAGCACTTTCATTGAGAGTGGTTGCCAAGCTTCTAAGAAATTACAAGTTTCCGAAACACCAGCAAATATTTTTTCAGCCAATCTTGATGATACTTGGCGGTAATGATAAGTACACAAATCCCACTTGGCTCACCAAATTTTGTTCTTCTAGGTTCAAGTGTTCGTCTACTGTAGCAGTTTTTATATTTAGGTTTCTCTCTGTTCTCTCCTATATAGATAGATGAATTTGGAACTCTAAATCCAACATGGATTGTAGTAGCTCTTAGAAACTTGACAAAATAAAGGAGTTCTCAGTTTTGTCTCTCTGGTTTGTTTCCTCTTCAAGTAGCCCTAGGCACAGACTGTGGAAAAGCACTTTCATTGAGAGGGGTTGTAAAGCTTCTAAGACATAACGTGTTTCCGAAATACCAGCAAATACTTTTTCACCCAATCTTGATGATATTTGTTGCTATTGATCAGTACACAAATCCCACTTGGCTCACCAAATTTTGTTCTTCTAGGTTGAATCGTTCGTCTACAGTAGCAGTTTTTATTTAGGTTTCCCTCTGTTCTCTCCTGTAAGATAGATGAATTTGGAACTCTAAATCCAACATGGTTTGTAGTAGCTCTTTGAAACTTGACAAAATAAAGGAGTTCTCAGTTTTGTCTCTATGGTTTCTTTCCTCTTCAAGTAGCCCTAGGCACAGACTGTGGAAAAGCACTTTCATTGAGAGGGGTTGCCAAGCTTCTAAGAAATAAAGAGTTTCCGAAATACCAGCAAATATTTTTTCACCCAATCTTGATGATACTTGGTGGTAATGATCACTACACAAATCCCACTTGGCTCACCAAATTTGTTCTTCTACGTTGAAGCGTTCGTCTACAGTAGCAGTTTTTATATTTAGGTTTCTCTCTGTTCTCTCCTATATAGATAGATGAATTTGGAACTCTAAATCCAACATGGATTGTAGTAGCTCTTTGAAACTTGACAAAATAAAGGAGTTCACAGTTTTGTCTCTATGGTTTGTTTCCTCTTCAAGTAGCCCTAGGCACAGACTGTGGAAGCACTTTCATTGAGATGGGTTGCCAAGCTTCTAAGAAATAACGAGTTTCCAAAATACCAGCAAATATTTTTTCACCCAATCTTGATGATACTTGGTGGTAATGATCAGTACACAAATCCCACTTGGCTCACCCAATTTTGTTCTTCTACGTTGAAGCGTTCGTCTACAGGAGCAGTTTTTATATTTAGGTTTCACTCGGTTCTCTCATATATAGAAACATGAATTTGGAACTCTACATCCAACATGGTTTGTAGTAGCTTTTTGAAACTTGACAAAATAATGGAGTTCTCAGTTTTGTCTCTATGGTTTGTTTCCTCTTCAAGTAGCCCTAGTCACAGACTGTGGAAAAGCACTTTCATGGAGAGGGGTTGCCAAGCTTCTAAGAAATTACGAGTTTCCGAAATACCAGCAAATATTTTTTCACCCAATCTTGATGATACTTGGTGGTAATGATCAGTACACAAATCCCACTTGGCTCACCAAATTTTGTTCTTCTAGGTTGAAGCGTTCGTCTACAGTAGCAGTTTTTATACTTAGGATTCCCTCAGTTCTCTCCTGTATAAATAGATGAATTTGGAACTCTAAATCCAACATGGATTGTAGTAGCTCTTTGAAACTTGACAAATAAAGGAGTTCTCAGTTTTGTCTCTATGGTTTGTTTCCTCTTCAAGTAGCCCTAGGCACAGACTGTGGAAGCACTTTCATTGAGATGGGTTGCCAAGCTTCTAAGAAATAACGAGTTTCCAAAATACCAGGAAATATTTTTTCACCCAATCTTGATGATACTTGGTGGTAATGATCAGTACACAAATCCCACGTGGCTCACCCAATTTTGTTCTTCTACGTTGAAACGTTCGTCTACAGGAGCAGTTTTTATATTTAGGTTTCACTCGGTTCTCTCATATATAGAAACATGAATTTGGAACTCTACATCCAACATGGTTTGTAGTAGCTTTTTGAAACTTGACAAAATAAAGGAGTTCTCAGTTTTGTCTCTATGGTTTGTTTCCTCTTCAAGTAGCCCTAGTCACAGACTGTGGAAAAGAACTTTCATGGAGAGTGGTTGCCAAGCGTCTAAGAAATTACGAGTTTCCGAAATACCAGCAAATGTTTTTTCACCCAATCTTGATGATACTTGGTGGTAATGATCAGTACACAAATCCCACTTGGCTCACCAAATTTTGTTCTTCTAGGTTGAAGCGTTCGTCTACAGTAGCAGTTTTTATATTTAGGTTTCCCTCAGTTCTCTCCTGTATAAATAGATGAATTTGGAACTCTAAATCCAACATGGATTGTAGTAGCTCTTTGAAACTTGACAAAATAAAGGAGTTCTCAGTTTTGTCTCTATGGTTTGTTTCCTCTTCAAGTATCCCTAGGCACAGACTGTGGAAGCACTTTCATTAAGATTGGTTGCGAATCTTCTAAGAAATAACGAGTTTCCAAAATACCAGCAAATATTTTTTCACCTAATCTTGATGATACTTGGTGGTAATGATCAGTACGCAAATCCCACTTGGCTCACCCAATTTTGTTCTTCTACGTTGAAACGTTCGTCTACAGGAGCAGTTTTTATATTTAGGTTTCACTCGGTTCTCTCATATATAGAAACATGAATTTGGAACTCTACATCCAACATGGTTTGTAGTAGCTTTTTGAAACTTGACAAAATAAAGGAGTTCTCAGTTTTGTCTCTATGGTTTGTTTCCCTCTTCAAGTAGCCCTAGTCACAGACTGTGGAAAAGAACTTTCATGGAGAGTGGTTGCCAAGCGTCTAAGAAATTACGAGTTTCCGAAATACCAGCAAATTTTTTTTCACCCAATCTTGATGATACTTGGTGGTAATGATCAGTACACAAATCCCACTTGGCTCACCAAATTTTGTTCTTCTAGGTTGAAGCGTTCGTCTACAGTAGCAGTTTTTTATATTTAGGTTTCCCTCAGTTCTTCCTGTATAAATAGATGAATTGGAACTCTAAATCCTACATGGATTGTAGTAGCTCTTTGAAACTTGACAAAATAAAGGAGTTCTCAGTTTTGTCTCTATGGTTTGTTTCCACTTCAAGTATCCCTAGGCACAGACTGTGGAAGCACTTTCATTAAGATGGGTTGCGAATCTTCTAAGAAATAACGAGTTTCCAAAATACCATCAAATATTTTTTCACCTAATCTTGATGATACTTGGTGGTAATGATCAGTACGCAAATCCCACTTGGCTCACCCAATTTTGTTCTTCTACGTTGAAACGTTCGTCTACAGGAGCAGTTTTTTATATTTAGGTTTCACTCTGTTCTCTCATATATAAATAGATGAATTTGGAACTCTAAATCCAACATGGTTTGTAGTAGCTCTTTGAAACTTGACAGAATAAAGGATTTCTCAGTTTTGTCTCTATGGTTCCTTTCCTCTTCACGTAGCCCTAGTCACAGACTGTGGAAAGCACTTTCATTTAGAGGGGTTGCCAAGCTGCTAAGAAATTACGAGTTTCCGAAATACCAGCAAATATTTTTTTCATCCAATCTTGATGATACTTGGTGGTAATGATCAGCACACAAATCCCACTTGGGTCACTGAATTTTGTTCTTCTAGGATGAAGCGTTCTTCTACAGTAGCAGTTTTTATATTTAGGTTTCTCTCTGTTCTCTCCTATATAGATAGATGAATTTGGAACTCTAAATCCAACATGGTTTGTAGTAGCTCTTTGAAACTTGACAAAATAAAGGAGTTCTCAGTTTTGTCTCTATGGTTTCTTTCCTCTTCAAGTAGCCCTAGTCACAGACTGTGGAAAGCACTTTCAATGAGAGGGGTTGCCAAGCTGCTAAGAAATTACGAGTTTCCGAATACCAGCAAATATTTTTTGTCATCCAATCTTGATGATACTTGGTGGTAATGATCAGTACACAAATCCCACTTGGCTCACCAAATTTTGTTCTTCTAGGTTGAAGCGTTTCGTCTACAGTAGCAGTTTTATATTTAGGTTCCCTCTGTTCTCTCCTGTATAGATAGATGAATTTGGAACTCTAAATCCAACATGGTTTGTAGTAGCTCTTTGAATCTTGACAAAATAAAGAAGTTCTGAGTTTTGTCTCTATGGTTTGTTTCCTCTTCATTAGCCCTAGGCACAGACTGTGGAAAAGCACTTTCATTGTGAGGGGTTGCCAAGCTTCTAAGAAATAAAGAGTTTCGATATACCAGCAAATATTTTTTCACCCAATCTTGATGATACTTGGTGGTAATGATCAGTACACAGATCCCACTTGGCTCACCAAATTTTGTTCTTCTAGGTTGAAGCGTTCGTCTACAGTAGCAGTTTTTACATTTAGGTTTCCCTCTGTTCTCTCCTGTATAGATAGATGAATTTGGAACTCAAAACCCCACATGGTTTGCAGTAGCTCTTGAAACTTGACAAAATAAAGAGTTCTCAGTTTTGTCTCTATGGATTGTTTCCTCTTCAATTAGCCCTAGGCACAGACTGTGGAAAAGCACTTTCATTGAGATGGGTTGCCATGCTTCTAAGAAATAACGAGTTTCCAAAATACCAGCAAATATTTTTTCCCCCAATCTTGATGATACTTGGTGGTAATGATCAGTACACAAATCCCTCTTGGCTCACCCAATTTGGTTCTTCTACGTTGAATCGTTCGTCTACAAGAGCAGTTTTTATATTTAGGTTTCACTCGGTTCTCTCATATATAGAAACATAAATTTGGAACTCTACATCCAACATGGTTTGTAGTGGCTTTTGAAACGTGACAAAATAAAGGAGTTCTCAGTTTTGTCTCTATGGTATGTTTCCTCTTCAAGTAGCCCTACTCAAAGACTGTGGAAAAGCACTTTCATGGAGAGGGGTTGCCAAGCTTCTAAGAAATTACGAGTTTCCGAAATACCAGCAAATATTTTTTCACCCAATCTTGATGATACTTGTTGCTAATGATCAGCACACAAATCCCACTTGGCTCATCAAATTTTGTTCTTCTAAGTTGAAGCGTTCTTCTACAGTAGCAGTTTTTTATATTTAGGTTTCTCTCTGTTCTCTCCTATATAGATAGATGAATTTGGAACTCTAAATCCAACATGGATTGTAGTAGCTCTTAGAAACTTGACAAAATAAAAGGAGTTCTCAGTTTTGTCTCTATGGTTTGTTTCCTCTTCAAGTAGCCCTAGGGACAGACTGTGGAAAAGCACTTTCATTGAGAGGGGGTTGTAAAGCTTCCTAAGACATAACGTGTTTCCGAAATACCAGCAATACTTTTTCACCCAATCTTGATGATATTTGTTGCTATTGATCAGTACACAAATCCCACTTGGCTCACCAAATTTTGTTCTTCTAGGTTGAATCGTTCGTCTACAGTAGCAGTTTTTATTTAGTTTCCCTCTGTTCTCTCCTGTAAGATAGATGAATTTGGAACTCTAAATCCAACATGGTTTGTAGTAGCTCTTTGAAACTTGACAAAATAAAGGAGTTCTCAGTTTTGTCTCTATGGTTTCTTTCCTCTTCAAGTAGCCTAGGCACAGACTGTGGGAAAAGCACTTTCATTGAGAGGGGGTTGCCAAGCTTCTAAGAAATAAAGAGTTTCCGAAATACCAGCAAATATTTTTCACCCAATCTTGATGATACTTGGTGGTAATGATCACTACACAAATCCCACTTGGCTCACCAAATTTTGTTCTTCTACGTTGAAGCGTTCGTCTACAGTAGCAGTTTTATATTTAGGTTTCTCTCTGTTTCTCTCCTATATAGATAGATGAATTTGGAACTCTAAATCCAACATGGATTGTAGTAGCTCTTTGAAACTTGACAAAATAAAGGAGTTCACAGTTTTGTCTCTATGGTTTGTTTCCTCTTCAAGTAGCCCTAGGCACAGACTGTGGAAGCACTTTCATTGAGATGGGTTGCCAAGCTTCTAAGAAATAACGAGTTTCCAAAATACCAGCAAATATTTTTTCACCCAATCTTGATGATACTTGGTGGTAATGATCAGTACACAAATCCCACTTGGCTCACCCAATTTGTTCTTCTACGTTGAAGCGTTCGTCTACAGGAGCAGTTTTTATATTTAGGTTTCACTCGGTTCTCTCATATATAGAAACATGAATTTGGAAACTCTACATCCAACATGGTTTGTAGTAGCTTTTTGAAACTTGACAAAATAAAGGAGTTCACAGTTTTGTCTCTATGGTTTGTTTCCTCTTCAAGTAGCCCTAGGCACAGACTGTGGAAGCACTTTCATTGAGATGGGTTGCCAAGCTTCTAAGAAATAACGAGTTTCCAAAATACCAGCAAATATTTTTTCACCCAAATCTTGATGATACTTGGTGGTAATGATCAGTACACAAATCCCACTTGGCTCACCCAATTTTGTTCTTCTACGTTGAAGCGTTCGTCTACCAGGAGCAGTTTTTATATTTAGGTTTCACGCGGTTCTCTCATATATAGAAACATGAATTGGAACTCTACATCCAACATGGTTTGTAGTAGCTTTTTGAAACTTGACAAAATAATGGAGTTCTCAGTTTTGTCTCTATGGTTTGTTTCCTCTTCAAGTAGCCCTAGTCACAGACTGTGGAAAAGCACTTTCCATGGAGAGGGGTTGCCAAGCTTCTAAGAAATTACGAGTTTCCGAAATACCAGCAAATATTTTTTCACCCAATCTTGATGATACTTGGTGGTAATGATCAGTACACAAATCCACTGGCTCACCAAATTTGTTCTTCTAGGTTGAAGCGTTCGTCTACAGTAGCAGTTTTTATATTTAGGATTCCCTCAGTTCTCTCCTGTATAAATAGATGAATTTGGAACTCTAAATCCAACATGGATTGTAGTAGCTCTTTGAAACTTGACAAATAAAGGAGTTCTCAGTTTTGTCTCTATGGTTTGTTTCCTCTTCAAGTAGCCCTAGGCACAGACTGTGGAAGCACTTTCATTGAGATGGGTTGCCAAGCTTCTAAGAAATAACGAGTTTCCAAAATACCAGGAAATATTTTTTCACCCATCTTGATGATACTTGGTGGTAATGATCAGTACACAAATCCACTTGGCTCACCCAATTTTGTTCTTCTACGTTGAAAGGTTCGTCTACAGGAGCAGTTTTATATTTAGGTTTCACTCGGTTCTCTCATATATAGAAACATGAATTTGGAACTCTACATCCAACATGGTTTTGTAGTAGCTTTTTGAAACTTGACAAAATAAGGAGTCTCAGTTTTGTCTCTATGGTTTGTTTCCTCTTCAAGTAGCCCTAGTCACAGACTGTGGAAAAGAACTTTCATGGAGAGTGGTTGCCAAGCGTCTAAGAAATTACGAGTTTCCGAAATACCAGCAAATGTTTTTTCACCCAATCTTGATGATACTTGGTGGTAATGATCAGTACACAAATCCCACTTGGCTCACCAAATTTTTGTTCTTCTAGGTTGAAGCGTTCGTCTACAGTAGCAGTTTTATATTTAGGTTTCCCTCAGTTCTCTCCTGTATAAATAGATGAATTTGGAACTCTAAATCCAACATGGATTGTAGTAGCACTTTGAAACTTGACAAAATAAAGGAGTTCTCAGTTTTGTCTCTATGGTTTGTTTCGTCTTCAAGTATCCCTAGGCACAGACTGTGGAAGCACTTTCATTAAGATTGGTTGCGAATCTTCTAAGAAATAACGAGTTTCCAAAATACCAGCAAATATTTTTTCACCTAATCTTGATGATACTTGGTGGTAATGATCAGTACGCAAATCCCACTTGGCTCACCCAATTTTGTTCTTCTACGTTGAAACGTTCGTCTACAGGAGCAGTTTTTATATTTAGGTTCACTCGGTTCTCTCATATATAGAAACATGAATTTGGAACTCTACATCCAACATGGTTTGTAGTAGCTTTTTGAAACTTGACAAAATAAAGGAGTTCTCAGTTTTGTCTCTATGGTTTGTTTCCTCTTCAAGTAGCCCTAGTCACAGACAGTGGAAAAGCACTTTCATGGAGAGGGGTTGCCAAGCCTTCTAAGAAATAACAAGTTTCCGAAAAACCAGCAAATATTTTTTCACCCAAACTTGATGATACTTGGTGGTAATGATCATTACACAAATCCCACTTGGCTCACCAAATTTTGTTCTTCTAGGTTGAAGCGTTCTTCTACAGTAGCAGTTTTTATATTTAGGTTTCACTCTGTTCTCTCATATATAAATAGATGATTTGGAACTCTAAATCCAACATGGTTTGTAGTAGCTCTTTGAAACTTGACAGAATAAAGGAGTTCTCAGTTTTGTCTCTATGGTTCCTTTCCTCTTCACGTAGCCCTAGTCACAGACTGTGGAAAAGCACTTTCATTTAGAGGGGTTGCCCAAGCTGCTAAGAAATTACGAGTTTCCGAAATACCAGCAAATATTTTTTTCATCCAATCTTGATGATACTTGGTGGGTAATGATCAGCACACAAATCCCACTTGGGTCACTGAATTTTGTTCTTCTAGGATGAAGCGTTCGTCTACAGTAGCAGTTTTTATATTTAGGTTTCCCTCTGTTCTCTCCTGTTAAGATAGATGAATTTGGAACTCTAAATCCAACAGGGTTTGTAGTAGCTCTTGAAATCTTGACAAAATAAAGAAGTTCTGAGTTTTGTCTCTATGGTTTCTTTCCTCTTCAAGTAGCGCTAGGCACAGACTGTGGAAAAGCACTTTCATTGAGAGGGGTTGCGAAGCTTCTAAGAAATAACGAGTTTCCGAATACAGCAAATATTTTTTCACCCAAACTTGAGGATACTTGTTGCTAATGATCAGCACACAAATCCCACTTGGCTCATGAAATTTTGTTCTTCTAAGTTGAAGCGTTCTTCTACAGTAGCAGTTTTTATATTTAGGTTTCTCTCTGTTCTCTCCTATATAGATAGAATGAATTTGGAACTCTAAATCCAACATGGTTTGTAGTAGCTCTTTGAAAACTTGACAAAATAAAGGAGTTCTCAGTTTTGTCTCTATGGTTTCTTTCCTCTTCAAGTAGCCCTAGTCACAGACTGTGGGAAAAGCACTTTCAATGAGAGGGTTGCCAAGCTGCTAAGATATTACGAGTTTCCGAAATACCAGCAAATATTTTTTCATCCAATCTTGATGATACTTGGTGGTAATGATCAGTACACAAATCCCACTTGGCTCACCAAATTTTGTTCTTCTAGGTTGAAGCGTTCGTCTACAGTAGCAGTTTTTATATTTAGGTTTCCCTCTGTTCTCTCCTGTATAGATAGATGAATTTGGAACTCTAAATCCAACATGGTTTGTAGTAGCTCTTTGAATCTTGACAAAATAAAGAAGTTCTGAGTTTTGTCTCTATGGTTTGTTTCCTCTTCATTAGCCCTAGGCACAGACTGTGGAAAAGCACTTTCATTGAGAGGGGTTGCCAAGCTTCTAAGAAATAAAGAGTTTCCGATATACCAGCAAATATTTTTTCACCCAATTCTTGATGATACTTGGTGGTAATGATCAGTACACAGATCCCACTTGGCTCACCAAATTTTTGTTCTTCTAGGTTGAAGCGTTCGTCTACAGTAGCAGTTTTTATATTTAGGTTTCACTCTGTGCTCTCAAATATAGAGAAATGAATTTGGAAACTCAAAATCCAACATGGTTTGTAGTAGCTCTTTGAAACTTGACAAAATAAAGGAGTTCTCAGTTTTGTCTCTATGGTTAGTTTCCTCTTCAAGTAGCCTAGGCACAGACTGTGGAAAAGCACTTTATTTGAGAGGGTTGCCAAGCTTCTAAGAATAACGAGTTTCCAAAATACCAGCAAATATTTTTTCACCTAATGTTGATGATACTTGGTGGTAATGATCAGTACAAAATTCCCACTTGGCTCACCAAATTTTGTTCTTCTAGTTTGAAGCGTTCGTCTACAGTAGCAGTTTTTATATTTAGGTTTCCCTCTGTTCTCTCCTGTATAGATAGATGAATTTGGAACTCAAAATCCCACATGGTTTGCAGTAGCTCTTTGAAACTTGACAAAATAAAGGAGTTCTCAGTTTTGTCTCTATGGATTGTTTCCTCTTCAATTAGCCCTAGGCACAGACTGTGGAAAAGCACTTTCATTGAGATGGGTTGCCAAGCTTCTAAGAAATAACGAGTTTCCAAAATACCAGCAAATATTTTTTCCCCCAATCTTGATGATACTTGGTGGTAATGATCAGTACACAAATCCCTCTTGGCTCACCCAATTTGGTTTATCTACGTTGAATCGTTCGTCTACAAGAGCAGTTTTTATATTTAGGTTCACTCGGTTCTCTCATATATAGAAACATGAATTTGGAACTCTACATCCAACATGGTTTGTAGTGGCTTTTTGAAACGTGACAAAATAAAGGAGTTCTCAGTTTTGTCTCTATGGTATGTTTCCTCTTCAAGTAGCCCTACTCAAAGACTGTGGAAAAGCACTTTCATGGAGAGGGGTTGCCAAGCTTCTAAGAAATTACGAGTTTCCGAAATACCAGCAAATATTTTTTCACCCAATCTTGATGATACTTGTTGCTAATGATCAGCACACAAATCCCACTTGGCTCATCAAATTTTGTTCTTCTAAGTTGAAGCGTTCTTCTACAGTAGCAGTTTTTATATTTAGGTTTCTCTCTGTTCTCTCCTATATAGATAGATGAATTTGGGACTCTAAATCCAACATGGTTTGTACTAGCTCTTTGAAAGTTGACAAAATAAAGGAGTTCTCAGTTTTGTCTCTATGGTTTCTTTCCTCTTCAAGTAGCCCTAGTCACAGCATGTGGAAAAGCACTTTCATTGAGAGGGTTGCCAAGCTGCTAAGAAATTACGAGTTTCCGAAATACCAGCAAATATTTTTTCATCAAATCTTGATGATACTTGGTGATAATGATCAGTACACAAATCCCACTTGGCTCACCGAATTTTGTTCTTCTAGGATGAAGCGTTCGTCTACAGTAGCAGTTTTTATATTTAGGTTTCCCTCTGTTCTCTACTGTATAGATAGATGAAAATGGAAATCTAAATCCAACATGGTTTGTAGTAGCTCTTTGAATCTTGACAAAATAAAGAAGTTCTGAGTTTTGTCCTCTATGGTTTGTTTCCTCTTCAAGTAACCCTAGGCACAGACTGTGGAAAAGCACTTTCATTGAGAGGGGTTGCGAATCTTCTAAGAAATAACGAGTTTCTGAAATACCAGCAAATATTTTTTCACCCAATCTTGATGATACTTGTTGCTAATGATCAGCACACAAATCCCACTTGGCTCATCAAATTTTGTTCTTCTAAGTTGAAGCGTTCTTCTACAGTAGCAGTTTTTATATTTAGGTTTCTCTCTGTTCTCTCCTATATAGATAGATGAATTTGGAACTCTAAATCCAACTTGGTTTGTAGTAGCTCTTTGAAACTTGACAAAATAAAGGAGTTCTCAGTTTTGTCTCTATGGTTTGTATCCTCTTCAAGTAGCCCTAGTCACAGACTGTGGAAAAGAACTTTCATGGAGAGTGGTTGCCAAGCGTCTAAGAAATTACGAGTTTCCGAAATACCAGCAAATGTTTTTTCACCCAATCTTGATGATACTTGGTGGTAATGATCAGTACACAAATCCCACTTGGCTCACCAAATTTTGTTCTTCTAGGTTGAAGCGTTCGTCTACAGTAGCAGTTTTTATATTTAGGTTTCCCTCAGTTCTCTCCTGTATAAATAGATGGAATTTGGAACTCTAAATCCAACATGGATTGTAGTAGCTCTTTGAAACTTGACAAAATAAAGGAGTTCTCAGTTTTGTCTCTATGGTTTGTTTCCTCTTCAAGTATCCCTAGGCACAGACTGTGGAAGCACTTTCATTGAGATGGATTGCGAATCTTCTAAGAAATAACGAGTTTCCAAAATACCAGCAAATATTTTTTCACCTAATCTTGATGATACTTGGTGGTAATGATCAGTACGCAAATCCCACTTGGCTCACCCAATTTTGTTCTTCTACGTTGAAACGTTCGTCTACAGGAGCAGTTTTTATATTTAGGTTTCACTCGGTTCTCTCATATATAGAAACATGAATTTGGAACTCTACATCCAACATGGTTTGTAGTAGCTTTTTGAAACTTGACAAAATTAAGGATTTCTCAGTTTTGTCTCTATGGTTTGTTTCCTCTTCAAGTAGCCCTAGTCACAGACTGTGGAAAAGCACTTTCATGGAGAGGGGTTGCCAAGCTTCTAAGAAATAACAAGTTTCCGAAAAACCAGCAAATATTTTTTCACCCAAACTTGATGATACTTGGTGGTAATGATCATTACACAAATCCCACTTGGCTCACCAAAGTTTGTTCTTCTAGGTTGAAGCGTTCTTCTACAGTAGCAGTTTTTATATTTAGGTTTCACTCTGTTCTCTCATATATAAATAGATGAATTTGGAACTCTAAATCCAACATGGTTTGTAGTAGCTCTTTGAAACTTGACAGAATAAAGGAGTTCTCAGTTTTGTCTCTATGGTTCCTTTCCTCTTCACGTAGCCCTAGTCACAGACTGTGGAAAAGCACTTTCATTTAGAGGGGTTGCCAAGCTGCTAAGAAATTACGAGTTTCCGAAATACCAGCAAATATTTTTTTCATCCAATCTTGATGATACTTGGTGGTAATGATCAGCACACAAATCCCACTTGGGTCACTGAATTTTGTTCTTCTAGGATGAAGCGTTCGTCTACAGTAGCAGTTTTTATATTTAGGTTTCCCTCTGTTCTCTCCTGTATAGATAGATGAATTTGGAACTCTAAATCCAACATGGTTTGTTGTAGCTCTTTGAATCTTGACAAAATAAAGAAGTTCTGAGTTTTGTCTCTATGGTTTCTTTCCTCTTCAAGTAGCCCTAGGCACAGACTGTGGAAAAGCACTTTCATTGAGAGGGGTTGCGAAGCTTCTAAGAAATAACGAGTTTCCGAAATACCAGCAAATATTTTTTCACCCAAACTTGAGGATACTTGTTGCTAATGATCAGCACACAAATCCCACTTGGCTCATGAAATTTTGTTCTTCTAAGTTGAATCGTTCTTCTACAGTAGCAGTTTTTATATTTAGGTTTCTCTCTGTTCTCTCCTATATAGATAGATGAATTTGGAACTCTAAATCCAACATGGTTTGTAGTAGCTCTTTGAAACTTGACAAAATAAAGGAGTTCTCAGTTTTGTCTCTATGGTTTCTTTCCTCTTCAAGTAGCCCTAGTCACAGACTGTGGAAAAGCACTTTCAATGAGAGGGGTTGCCAAGCTGCTAAGAAATTACGAGTTTCCGAAATACCAGCAAATATTTTTTTCATCCAATCTTGATGATGCTTGGTGGTAATGATCAGTACACAAATCCCACTTGGCTCACCAAATTTTGTTCTTCTAGGTTGAAGCGTTCGTCTACAGTAGCAGTTTTTATATTTAGGTTTCCCTCTGTTCTCTCCTGTATAGATAGATGAATTTGGAACTCTAAATCCAACATGGTTTGTAGTAGCTCTTTGAATCTTGACAAAATAAAGAAGTTCTGAGTTTTGTCTCTATGGTTTGTTTCCTCTTCATTAGCCCTAGGCACAGACTGTGGAAAAGCACTTTCATTGAGAGGGGTTGCCAAGCTTCTAAGAAATAAAGAGTTTCCGATATATTAGCAAATATTTTTTCACCCAATCTTGATGATACTTGGTGGTAATGATCAGTACACAGATCCCACTTGGCTCACCAAATTTTGTTCTTCTAGGTTGAAGCGTTCGTCTACAGTAGCAGTTTTTATATTTAGGTTTCACTCTGTGCTCTCAAATATAGAGAAATGAATTTGGAACTCAAAATCCAACATGGTTTGTAGTAGCTCTTTGAAACTTGACAAAATAAAGGAGTTCTCAGTTTTGTCTCTATGGTTAGTTTCCTCTTCAAGTAGCCCTAGGCACAGACTGTGGAAAAGCACTTTAATTGAGAGGGGTTGCCAAGCTTCTAAGAAATAACGAGTTTCCAAAATACCAGCAAATATTTTTTCACCTAATGTTGATGATACTTGGTGGTAATGATCAGTACAAAATTCCCACTTGGCTCACCAAATTTTGTTGTTCTAGTTTGAAGCGTTCGTCTACAGTAGCAGTTTTTATATTTAGGTTTCCCTCTGTTCTCTCCTGTATAGATAGATGAATTTGGAACTCAAAATCCCACATGGTTTGCAGTAGCTCTTTGAAACTTGACAAAATAAAGGAGTTCTCAGTTTTGTCTCTATGGATTGTTTCCTCTTCAATTAGCCCTAGGCACAGACTGTGGAAAAGCACTTTCATTAAGAGGGGTTGCCAAGCTTCTAAGAAATAAAGAGTTTCCGAAATACCAGCAAATATTTTTTCACCCAATCTTGATGATACTTGGTGGTAATGATTAGTACACAGATCCCACTTGGCTCACCAAATTTTGTTCTTCTAGGTTGAAGCGTTCGTCTACAGTAGCAGTTTTTATATTTAGGTTTCACTCTGTGCTCTCAAATATAGATAGATGAATTTGGAACTCTAAATCCAACATGGTTTGTAGTAGCTCTTTGAAACTTGACAAAATAAAGGAGTTCTGAGATTTGTCTCTATGGTTTGTTTCCTCTTCAAGTAGCCCTAGGCACAGACTGTGGAAAAGCACTTTCATTGAGAGGGGTTGCCAAGCTTCTAAGAAATAACGAGTTTCCGAAATACCAGCAAATATTTTTTCACCCAATCTTGATGATACTTGTTGCTAATGATCAGTACACAAATCCCACTTGGCTCACCAAATTTTGTTCTTCTAGGTTGAAGCGTTCGTCTACAGTAGCAGTTTTTATATTTAGGTTTCTCTCTGTTCTCTCCTATATAGATAGATGAATTTGGAACTCTAAATCCAACATGGATTGTAGTAGCTCTTTGAAACTTGACAAAATAAAGGAGTTCTCAGTTTTGTCTCTATGGTTTCTTTCCTCTTCAAGGAGCCCTAGTCACAGACTGTGGAAAAGCGCTTTCAATGAGAGGGGTTGCCAAGCTTCTAAGAAATTACGAGTTTCCGAAATACCAGCAAATATTTTTTCACCCAATCTTGATGATACTTGGTGGTAATGATCAGTACACAAATCCCACTTGGTTCACCAAATTTTGTTCTTCTAGGTTGAAGCGTTCGTCTACAGTAGCAGTTTTTATATTTAGGTTTACCTCTGTTCTCTCCTGTATACATAGATGAATTTGGAACTCTAAATCCAACATGGTTTGTAGTAGCTCTTTGAATCTTGACAAAATAAAGAAGTTCTGAGTTTTGTCTCTATGGTTTGTTTCCTCTTCAAGTAGCCCTAGGCACAGACTGTGGAAAAGCACTTTCATTGAGAGGGGTTGCCAAGCTTCTAAGAAATAAAGAGTTTCCGAAATACCAGCAAATATTTTTTCACCCAATCTTGATGATACTTGGTGGTAATGATCAGTAGACAGATCCCACTTGTCTCACCAAATTTTGTTCTTCTAGGTTGAAGCGTTCATCTAGAGTAGCAGTTTTTATATTTAGGTTTCACTGTGTGCTCTCATATATAGATAGATGAATTTGGAACTCTAAATCCAACATGGTTTGTAGTAGCTCTTTGAAACTTGACAAAATAAAGGAGTTCTGAGTTTTGTCTCTATGGTTTGTTTCCTCTTCAAGTAGCCCTATGCACAGACTGTGGAAAAGCACTTTCATTGAGAGGGGTTGCGAAGCTTCTAAGAAATAACGAGTTTCCGAAATACAAGCAAATATTTTTTCACCCAATCTTGATGATACTTGTTGCTAATGATCAGTACACAAATCCCACTTGGCTCACCCAATTTTGTTCTTCTAGTTTGAAGCTTTCGTCTACAGTAGCAGTTTTTATATTTAGGTTTCTCTCTGTTCTCTCCTATAAAGATAGATGAATTTGGAACTCTAAATCCAACATGGTTTGTAGTAGCTCTTTGAAACTTGACAAAATAAAGGAGTTGTGAGTTTTGTCTGTATGGTTTGTTTCCTCTTCAAGTAGCCCTAGGCACAGACTGTGGAAGAGCACTTTCATTGAGAGGCGTTGCCAAGCTTCTAAGAAATAACGAGTTTCCGAAATACCAGCAAATATTTTTTCACCCAATCTTGATGATACTTGGTGGTAATTATCAGTACACAAATCCCACTTGGCTCACCAAATTTTGTTCTTCTACGTTGAAGCGTTCATCTACAGGAGCAGTTTTTATATTTTGGTTTCACTCGGTTCTCTCATATATAGAAACCTGAGTTTGGAACTCTAAATCGAACATGGTTTGTAGTAGCTTTTTGAAACTTGACAAAATAAAGGAGTTCTTTATTTTGTCTCTATGATTTGTTTCCTCTTCAAGTAGCCCTAGTCACAGACTGTCGAAAAGGACTTTCATGGAGAGGGGTTGCCAAGCTTCTAAGAAATTACGAGTTTTCGAAATACCAGCAAATATTTTTTCACCAATCTTGATGATACTTGGTGGTAATGATCAGTACACAAATCCCACTTGACTCACCAAATTTTGTTCTTCTAGGTTGAAGCGTTCGTCTACAGGAGCAGTTTTTATATTTTGGTTTCACTCGGTTCTCTCATATATAGAAACCTGAGTTTGGAACTCTAAATCCAACATGGTTTGTAGTAGCTTTTTGAAACTTGACAAAATAAAGGAGTTCTTTATTTTGTCTCTATGATTTATTTCCTCTTCAAGTAGCCCTAGTCACAGACTGTTGAAAAGGACTTTCATGGAGAGGGGTTGCCAAGCTTCTAAGAAATTACGAGTTTTCAAAATACCAGCAAATATTTTTTCACCAATCTTGATGATACTTGGTGGTAATGATCAGTACACAAATCCCACTTGACTCACCAAATTTTGTTCTTCTAGGTTGAAGCGTTCGTCTACAGTAGCGGTTTTTATATTTAGGTTTCCCTCTGTTTTCTCCTGTATAGATAGATGAATTTGGAACTCTAAATCCAACAAAGGTTTGTAGTAGCTCTTTGAAACTTGACAAAATAAAGGAGTTCTCAGTTTTGTCTGTATGGATTGTTTCCTCTTCAATTAGCCCTAGGCACACACTGTGGAAAAGCACTTTCATTAAGAGGGTTTGGCAAGCTTCTAAGAAATAACGAGTTTCCAAAATACCAGCAAATATTTTTTCACCCAATCTTGATGACACTTGTTGCTAATGATCCGTACACAAATCCCACTTGGCTCACCAAATTTTGTTCTTCTAGGTTGAAGCGTTCGTCTACAGTAGCAGTTTTTATATTTAGGTTTCTCTCTGTTCTCTCCTATATAGATAGATGAATTTGGAACTCTAAATCCAACATGGTTTGTAGTAGCTCTATGAAACTTGACAAAATAAAGGAGTTCTCAGTTTTGTCTCTATGGTTTGTGTCCTCTTCATGTAGCCCTAGGCACAGACTGTGGAAAAGCACTTTCACTGAGAGTGGTTGCCAAGTTTCTAAGAAATTACAAGTTTCCGAAACATCAGCAAATATTTTTTCACGCAATCTTGATGATACTTGGTGGTTATGATCAGTACACAAATCCCACTTGGCTCACCAAGTTTTGTTCTTCTAGGTTGAATCGCTCGTCTACAGTAGCAATTTTTATATTTAGGATTCTCTCTGTTCTCTCCTTACAGAGAGATGAATTTGGAACTCTAAATCCAACATGGATTGTAGTAGCTCTTTGAAACATGACAAAATAAAGGAGTTCTCAGTTATGTCTCTATGGTTTGTTTAATCTTCAAGTAGCCCTAGGCACAGACTGTGGAAAGCGCTTTCATTGAGAGGGGTTGCCAAGCTTCTAAAAAATAACGAGTTTCCGAAATACCAGCAAATATTTTTTCACCCAATCTTGATGATACTTGGTGGTAATGATCAGTACACAAATCCCACTTGGCTTACCAAATTTTGTTCTTCTAGGTTGAAACGTTCGTCTACAGTAGCAGTTTTTATATTTAGGTTTCCCTCTGTTCTCTCCTGTATAGATACATGATTTTGGAACTCTAAATCCAACATGGTTTGTAGTAGCTCTTTGAAACTTGAAAAAATAAAGGAGTTCTTAGTTTTGTCTCTATGGATTGTTTCCTCTTCAAGTAGCCCTAGGCACAGACTGTGGAAGCACTTTCATTGAGATGGGTTGCCAATCTTCTAAGAAATAACGAGTTTCCAAAATACCAGCAAATATTTATTCACCCAATCTTGATGATACTTGGTGGTAATGATCAGTACACAAATCCCACTTGGCTCACCAAATTTTGTTCTTCTACGTTGAAGCGTTCTTCCACAGGAGCAGTTTTTATAGTTAAGTTTCACTGGGTTCTCTCCTATATAGATAGATGAATTTGGAACTCTAAATCCAACATGGTCTGTAGTAGCTTTTTGAAACTGACAAAATAAAGGAGTTCTCAATTTTGTCTCTATGATATGTTTCCTCTTCAAGTAGCCCTAGTCACAGACTGTGGAAAAGAACTTTCATGGAGAGGGGTTGCCAATCTTCTAAGAAATTACGAGTTTTCGAAATACCAGCATATATTTTTTCACCCAATCTTGATGATACTTGGTGGTAATGATCAGTACACAAATCCCACTTGACTCACCAAATTTTGTTCTTCTAGGTTGAAGCGTTCGTCTACAGTAGCAGTTTTTATATTTAGGTTTCACTCTGTGCTCTCCTATATAGATAGATGAATTTGGAACTCTAAATCCAACATGGTTTGTAGTAGCTCTTTGAAACTTGACAAAATAAAGCAGTTCTGAGTTTTGTCTGTATGGATTGTTTCCTCTTCAAGTAGCCCTAGGCACAGACTGTGGAAAAGCACTTTCATTGAGAGGCGTTGCCAAGCTTCTAAGAAATAACGAGTTTCCGAAATACCAGCAAATATTTTTTCACCCAATCTTGATGATACTTGTTGCTAATGATCAGTACACTAATCCCACTTGGCTCACCAAATTTTGTTCTTCTAGGTTGAAGCGTTCGTCTACAGTAGCAGTATTTATATTTAGGTTTCTCTCTGTTCTCTCCTATATAGATAGATGAATTTGGAACTCTAAATCCAACATGGATTGTAGTAGCTCTTTGAAACTTGACAAAATAAAGGAGTTCTCAGTTTTGTCTCTATGGTTTGTTTCCTCTTCAAATAGCCCTAGGCACAGACTGTGCAAGCACTTTCATTGAGATGGGTTGCCAAGCTTCGAAGAAATAACGAGTTTCCAAAATACCAGCAAATATTTTTTCACCCAATCTTGATGATACTTGGTGGTAATTTTCAGTACACAAATCCCACTTGGCTCACCAAATTTTGTTCTTCTACGTTGAAGCGTTCGTCTGCAGGAGCAGTTTTTATATTTAGGTTTCACTCGGTTCTCTCATATATAGAAACCTGAGTTTGGAACTCTAAATCCAACATGGTTTGTAGTAGCTTTTTGAAACTTGACAAAATAAAGGAGTTCTCAATTTTGTCTATATGATTTGTTTCCTCTTCAAGTAGCCCTAGTCACAGACTGTGGAAAAGGACTTTCATGGAGAGGGTTTGCAAAGCTTCTAAAAAGTTACGAGTTTTCGAAATACCAGCAAATATTTTTTCACCCAATCTTGATGATACTTGGTGGTAATGATCAGTACACAAATCCCACTTGACTCACCAAATTTTGTTCTTCTAGGTTGAAGAGTTCATCTACAGTAGCAGTTTTTATATTTAGGTTTCCCTCTGTTTTCTCCTGTATAGAGAGATGAATTTGGAACTCTAAATCCAACAAAGGTTTGTAGTAGCTCTTTGAAACTTGACAAAATAAAGGAGTTCTCAGTTTTGTCTCTATGGATTGTTTCCTCTTCAATTAGCCCTAGGCACACACTGTGGAAAAGCACTTTCATTGAGAGGGTGTGGCAAGATTCTAAGAAATAACGAGTTTCCAAAATACCAGCAAATATTTTTTCACCCAATCTTGATGATACTTGTTGCTAATGATCAGTACACAAATCCCACTTGGCTCACCAAATTTTGTTCTTCTAGGTTGAAGCGTTCGTCTATAGTAGCAGTTTTTATATTTAGGTTTCTCTCTGTTCTCTCCTATATAGATAGATGAATTTGGAACTCTAAATCCAACATGGTTTGTAGTAGCTCTATGAAACTTGACAAAATAAAGGAGTTCTCAGTTTTGTCTCTATGGTTTGTGTCCTCTTCATGTAGCCCTAGGCACACACTGTGGAAAAGCACTATCATTGAGAGTGGTTGCCAAGTTTCTAAGAAATTACAAGTTTCCGAAACATCAGCAAATATTTTTTCACCCAATCTTGATGATACTTGGTGGTTATGATCAGTACACAAATCCCACTTGGCTCACCAAGTTTTGTTCTTCTAGGTTGAAGCGCTCGTCTACAGTAGCAGTTTTTATATTTAGGATTCTCTCTGTTCTCTCCTATACAGAGAGATGAATTTGGAACTCTAAATCCAACATGGATTGTAGTAGCTCTTTGAAACATGACAAAATAAAGGAGTTCTCAGTTTTGTCTCTATGGTTTGTTTAATCTTCAAGTAGCCCTAGGCACAGACTGTGGAAAGCGCTTTCATTGAGAGGGGTTGCCAAGCTTCTAAAAAATAACGAGTTTCCGAAATACCAGCAAATATTTTTTCACCCAATCTTGATGATACTTGGTGGTAATGATCAGTACACAAATCCCACTTGGCTTACCAAATTTTGTTCTTCTAGGTTGAAGCGTTCGTCTACAGTAGCAGTTTTTATATTTAGGTTTCCCTCTGTTCTCTCCTGTATAGATACATGATTTTGGAACTCTAAATCCAACATGGTTTGTAGTATCTCTTTGAAATTTGAAAAAATAAAGGAGTTCTCAGTTTTGTCTCTATGGATTGTTTCCTCTTCAAGTATCCCTAGGCACAGACTGTGGAAGCACTTTCATTGAGATGGGTTGCCAATCTTCTAAGAAATAACGAGTTTCCAAAATACCAGCAAATATTTATTCACCCAATCTTGATGATACTTGGTGGTAATGATCAGTACTCAAATCCCACTTGGCTCACCAAATTTTGTTCTTCTACGTTGAAGCGTTCGTCTACAGGAGCAGTTTTTATAGTTAAGTTTCACTGGGTCTCTCCTATATAGACAGATGAATTTGGAACTCTAAATCCAACATGGTCTGTAGTAGCTCTTTGAAACTTGACAAAATAAAGCAGTTCTCAGTTTTGTCTCTGTGGTTTCTTTCCTCTTCAAGTAGCCGTAGTCACAGACTGTGGAAAAGCACTTTCATTGAGAGTGGTTGCCAAGCTTCTAAGAAATAACAAGTTTCCGAAATGCCAGCAAATATTTTTTCACCCAATCTTGATGATACTTGGTGGTAATGATCAGTACACAAATCCCACTTGGCTCACCAAGTTTTGTTCTTCTAGGTTGAAGCACTCGTCTACAGTAGCAATTTTTATATTTAGGATTCTCTCTGTTCTCTCCTATACAGAGAGATGAATTTGGAACTCTAAATCAAACATGGATTGTAGTAGCTCTTTGAAACTTGACAAAATAAAGGAGTTCTCAGTTTTGTCTCCACGGTTTGTTTCCTCTTCAAGTAGCCCTATGCAGACTGTGGAAAGCACTTTCATTGAGATGGGTTGACTATCTTCTAAGAAATAACGAGTTTCCAAAATACCAGCAAATATTTTTTCACCCAATCTTGATGATACTTGGTGGTAATGATCCGTACACAAATCCCACTTGTCTCACCAATTTTGTTATTCTAGGTTGATGCGTTCATCTACAGTAGATGTTTTTATATTTAGGTTTCACTCTGTTGTCTCCTATATAGATAGATGAATTTGGAACTCTAAATCCAACATGGTTTGTAGTAGCTCTTTGAAACTTGAAAAAATAAAGGAGTTCTTAGTTTTGTCACTATGGTTTGTTTCCTCTTTAAGTAGCCCTAGGCACAGACTGTGGAAAAGCACTTTCATTGAGAGGGGTTGCCAAGCTTCTAAGAAATTACGAGTTTCTGAAATACCAGCAAATATTTTTTAACACAATCTTGATGATACTTGGTGGTAATGATCAGTTCACAAATCCACTTGGCTCACCAAATTTTGTTCTTCGAGGTTGAAGGGTTCGTCTACAGTAGCAGTTTTTATATTTAAGTTTCACTCGGTTCTCCCATATATAGAAACATGAATTTGGAACTCTAAATCCAACATGGTTTGTAGTTGCTTTTTGAAACTTGACAAAATAAAGGAGTTCTCAGTTTTGTCTCTATGGTTTGTTTCCTCTTCAAGTAGCCCTAGCCACAGACTGTGGAAAAGCACTTTCATGGAGAGGATTTGCCAAGCTTCTAAGAAATTACGAGTTTCCGAAATACCAGCAAATATTTTTTCACCCAATCTTGATGATACTTGGTGGTAATGATCAGTACACAAATCCCACTTGGCTCACCAAATTTTATTCTTCTAGTTGAAGCGTTCGTCTACAGTAGCAGTTTTTATATTTAGGTTTCCCTCTGTTCTCTCCTGTATAGATAGATGAATTAGGAACTCTAAATCCAACATGGTTTGTAGTAGCTCTTTGAAACTTGAAAAAATAAAGGAGTTCTCAGTTTTGTCTCCATGGATTGTTTCCTCTTCAATTAGCCCTAGGCACACACTGTGGAAAAGCACTTTGATTGAGAGGGGTTGCCAAGCTTCTAAGAAATAACGAGTTTCCGAAATACCAGCAAATATTTTTTCACCCAATCTTGATGATACTTGGTGGTAATGATCAGTACACAAATCCCACTTGGCTCACCAAATTTTGTTCTTCTAGGTTGAAGCGTTTCTCTACAGTAGCAGTTTTTATATTTAGGTTTCCCTCTGTTCTCTCCTATATAGATAGATGAATTTGAAACTCTAAATCCAACATGGTTTGTAGTAGCTCTTTGAAACTTGAAAAAATAAAGGAGTTCTCAGTTTTGTCTCTATGGATTGTTTCCTCTTCAATTAGCCCTAGGCACACACTGTGGAAAAGCACTTTCATTGAGAGGGGTTGCCAAGCTTCTAAGAAATAACGAGTTTCCGAAATACCAGCAAATATTTTTTCACCCAATCTTGATGATACTTTTTGCTAATGATCAGTACACAAATCCCACTTGGCTCACCAAATTTTGTTCTTCTAGGTTGAAGCGTTCGTCTACAGTAGCAGTTTTTATATTTAGGTTTCACTCTGTTCTCTCCTATATAGATAGATGAATTTGGAACTCTAAATCCAACATGGTTTGTAGTAGCTCTATGAAACTTGACAAAATAAAGGAGTTCTCAGTTTTGTCTCTATGGTTTGTGTCCTCTTCATGTAGCCCTTGGCACAGACTGTGGAAAAGCACTTTCATTGAGAGTGGTTGCAGAGCTTCTAAGAAATTACAAGTTTCCGAAACATCAGCAAATATTTTTTCACCCAATCTTGATGATACTTGGTGGTTATGATCAGTACACAAATCCCACTTGGCTCACCAAGTTTTGTTCTTCTAGGTTGAAGCGCTCGTCTACAGTAGCAGTTTTTATATTTAGGATTCTCTCTGTTCTCTCCTATACAGAGAGATGAATTTGGAACTCTAAATCCAACATGGATTGTAGTAGCTCTTTGAAACATGACAAAATAAAGGAGTTCTCAGTTTTGTCTCTATGGTTTGTTTAATCTTCAAGTAGCCCTAGGCACAGACTGTGGAAAGCGCTTTCATTGAGAGGGGTTGCCAAGCTTCAAAAAAATAACGAGTTTCCGAAATACCAGCAAATATTTTTTCACCCAATCTTGATGATACTTGGTGGTAATGATCAGTACACAAATCCCACTTGGCTTACCAAATTTTGTTCTTCTAGGTTGAAGCGTTCGTCTACAGTAGCAGTTTTTATATTTAGGTTTCCCTCTGTTCTCTCCTGTATAGATACATGATTTGGGAACTCTAAATCCAACAGGGTTTGTAGTAGCTCTTTGAAACTTGACAAAATAAAGGAGTTCTCAGTTTTGTCTCTATTTTTTGTTTCATCTTCATGTAACCCTAGGAACAGACTGTGGAAAAGCAATTTCATTGAGAGTGGTGGCCAAGCTTCTAAGAAATTACAAGTTTCCGAAACATCAGCAAATATTTTTTCACCCAATCTTGATGATACTTGGTGGTAATGATCAGTACACAAATCCCACTTGGCTCACCAAATTTTATTCTTCTAGTTGAAGCGTTCGTCTACAGTAGCAGTTTTTATATTTAGGTTTCCCTCTGTTCTCTCCTGTATAGATAGATGAATTAGGAACTCTAAATCCAACATGGTTTGTAGTAGCTCTTTGAAACTTGAAAAAATAAAGGAGTTCTCAGTTTTGTCTCTATGGATTGTTTCCTCTTCAATTAGCCCTAGGCACACACTGTGGAAAAGCACTTTCATTGAGAGGGTTTGCCAAGCTTCTAAGAAATAACGAGTATCCGAAATACCAGCAAATATTTTTTCACCCAATCTTGATGATACTTTTTGCTAATGATCAGTACACAAATCCCACTTGGCTCACCAAATTTTGTTCTTCTAGGTTGAAGCGTTCGTCTACAGTAGCAGTTTTTATATTTAGGTTTCACTCTGTTCTCTCCTATATAGATAGATGAATTTGGAACTCTAAATCCAACATGGTTTGTAGTAGCTCTTTGAAACTTGACAAAATAAAGGAGTTCTCAGTTTTGTCTCTATGGTTTGTGTCCTCTTCATGTAGCCCTTGGCACAGACTGTGGAAAAGCACTTTCATTGAGAGTGGTTGCCAAGCTTCTAAGAAATTACAAGTTTCCGAAACATCAGCAAATATTTTTTCACCCAATCTTGATGATACTTGGTGGTTATGATCAGTACACAAATCCCACTTGGCTCACCAAGTTTTGTTCTTCTAGGTTGAAGCGCTCGTCTACAGTAGCAGTTTTTATATTTAGGATTCTCTCTGTTCTCTCCTATACAGAGAGATGAATTTGGAACTCTAAATCCAACATGGATTGTAGTAGCTCTTTGAAACATGACAAAATAAAGGAGTTCTCAGTTTTGTCTCTATGGTTTGTTTAATCTTCAAGTAGCCCTAGGCACAGACTGTGGAAAGCGCTTTCATTGAGAGGGGTTGCCAAGCTTAAAAAAAATAACGAGTTTCCGAAATACCAGCAAATATGTTTCATCCAATCTTGATGATACTTGGTGGTAATGATCAGTACACAAATCCCACTTGGCTTACCAAATTTTGTTCTTCTAGGTTGAAGCGTTCGTCTACAGTAGCAGTTTTTATATTTAGGTTTCCCTCTGTTCTCTCCTGTATAGATACATGATTTTGGAACTTTAAATCCAACAGGGTTTGTAGTAGCTCTTTGAAACTTGACAAAATAAAGGAGTTCTCAGTTTTGTCTCTATTTTTTGTTTCATCTTCATGTAGCCCTAGGCACAGACTGTGGAAAAGCACTTTCATTGAGAGTGGTGGCCAAGCTTCTAAGAAATTTCAAGTTTCCGAAACATCAGCAAATATTTTTTCACCCAATCTTGATGATACTTGGTGGTAATGATCAGTACACAAATCCCACTTGGCTCACCAAATTTTATTCTTCTAGTTGAAGCGTTCGTCTACAGTAGCAGTTTTTATATTTAGGTTTCCCTCTGTTCTCTCCTGTATAGATAGATGAATTAGGAACTCTAAATCCAACATGGTTTGTAGTAGCTCTTTGAAACTTGAAAAAATAAAGGAGTTCTCAGTTTTGTCTCTATGGATTGTTTCCTCTTCAATTAGCCCTAGGCACACACTGTGGAAAAGCACTTTCATTGAGAGGGTTTGCCAAGCTTCTAAGAAATAACGAGTTTCCGAAATACCAGCAAATATTTTTTCACCCAATCTTGATGATACTTTTTGCTAATGATCAGTACACAAATCCCACTTGGCTCACCAAATTTTGATCTTCTAGGTTGAAGCGTTCGTCTACAGTAGCAGTTTTTATATTTAGGTTTCACTCTGTTCTCTCCTATATTGATAGATGAATTTGGAACTCTAAATGCAACATGGTTTGTAGTAGCTCTATGAAACTTGACAAAATAAAGGAGTTCTCAGTTTTGTCTCTATGGTTTGTGTCCTCTTCATGTAGCCCTTGGCACAGACTGTGGAAAAGCACTTTCATTGAGAGTGGTTGCCAAGCTTCTAAGAAATTACAAGTTTCCGAAACATCAGCAAATATTTTTTCACCCAATCTTGATGATACTTTGTGGTTATGATCAGTACACAAATCCCACTTGGCTCACCAAGTTTCGTTCTTCTAGGTTGAAGCACTCGTCTACAGTAGCAGTTTTATATTTAGGATTCTCTCTGTTCTCTCCTATACAGAGAGATGAATTTGGAACTCTAAAACAACATGGATTGTAGTAGCTCTTTTAAACATGACAAAATAAAGGAGTTCTCAGTTTTGTCTCTATGGTTTGTTTAATCTTCAAGTAGCCCTAGGCACAGACTGTGGAAAGCGCTTTCATTGAGAGGGGTTGCCAAGCTTCTAAAAAATAACGAGTTTCCGAAATACCAGCATATATTTTTTCACCCAATCTTGATGATACTTGGTGGTAATGATCAGTACTCAAATCCCACTTGGCTTACCAAATTTTGTTCTTCTAGGTTGAAGCGTTCGTCTACAGTAGCAGTTTTTATATTTAGGTTTCCCTCTGTTCTCTCCTGTATAGATACATGATTTTGGAACTCTAAATCCAACATGGTTTGTGGTAGCTCTTTGAAACTTGAAAAAATAAAGGAGTTCTCAGTTTTGTCTCTATGGATTGTTTCCTCTTCAATTAGCCCTAGGCACACACTGTGGAAAAGTACTTTCATTGAGAGGGGTTGTTAAGCTTCTAAGAAATAACGAGTTTCCAGAAATACCAGCAAATATTTTTTAACCCAATCTTGATGATACTTGGTGGTAATGATCAGTACACAAATCCCACTTGGCTCACCAAATTTTGTTCTTCTAGTTTGAAGCGTTCCTCTACAGTAGCAGTTTTTATATTTAGGTTTCCCTCTGTTCTCTCCTATATAGATAGATGAATTTGAAACTCTAAATCCAACATGGTTTGTAGTAGCTCTTTGAAACTTGACAAAATAAAGGAGTTCTCAGTTTTGTCTCTATTTTTTGTTTCGTCCTTCATGTAGCCCTAGGCACAGACTGTGGAAAAGCACTTTCATTGAGAGGGGTTGCCAAGCTTTTTTGAAATAACGAGTTTCCGAAATACCAGCAAATATTTTTTCACCCAATTTAGAAGATACTTGTTGGTAATGATCAGTACAAAAATCCCAATTGGCTCACCAAATTTTCTTCTTGTAGTTTGAAGTTTTCGTCTACAGTAGCAGTTTTTATATTTAGGTTTCCCTCTGTTCTCTCCTATATAGATAGATGAATTTGGAACTCTAAATCCACATAGTTTGTAGTAGCTCTTTGAAACTTGAAAAATAAAGGAGTTCTCAGTTTTGTCTCCATGGTTTGTTTCCTCTTCAAGTAGCCCTATGCACAGACTGTGGAAAAGTACTTTCATTGAGAGGGGTTGCCAAGCTTCTAAGAAATTACGAGTTCCAAAATACCAGCAAATATTTTTTCACCCAATCTTGATGATACTTGGTGGTAATGATCCGTACACAAATCCCACTTGGCTCACCAAATTTTGTTCTTCTAGGTTGATGCGTTCATCTACAGTAGATGTTTTTATATTTAGGTTTCACTCTGTTCTCTCATATATAAATAGATGAATTTGGAACTCTAAATCCAACATGGTTTCTAGTAGCTCTTTGAAACTTGAAAAAATAAAGGAGTTCTCAGTCTTGTCACTATGGTTTGTTTCCTCTTTAAGTAGCCCTAGGCACAGACTGTGGAAAAGCACTTTCATTGAGAAGGGTTGCCAAGCTTCTAAGAAATTACGAGTTTCTGAAATACCAGCAAATATTTTTTCACCCAATCTTGATGATACTTGGTGGTAATGATCAGTTCACAAATCCCACTTGGCTCACCAAATTTTGTTCTTCTAGGTTGAAGCGTTTGTCTACAGTAGCAGTTTTTATATTTAGGTTTCACTCTGTTCTCTCCTATACAGAGAGATGAATTTGGGACTCTAAATCCAACATGGATACTAGTAGCTCTTTGAAACATGACAAAATAAAGGAGTTCTCAATTTTGTCTCTATGATTTGTTTCCTCTTCAAGGAGCCCTACTCACAGACTGTGGAAAAGCACTTTCATAGAGAGGGTTTGCCAAGCTTCTAAGAAATTACGAGTTTCCGAAATACCAGCAAATATTTTTTCACCCAATCTTGATGATACTTGGTGGTAATGATCAGTACACAAATCCCACTTGCCTCACCAAATTTTGTTCTTCTAGGTTGAAGCGTTCGTCTACAGTAGCGGTTTTTATATTTAGGTTTCCCTCTGTTTTCTCCTGTATAGATAGATGAATTTGGAACTCTAAATCCAACATGGATTGTAGTAGCTCTTTGAAACTTGACAAAATAAAGGAGTTCTCAGTTTTGTCTCTATGGTTTGTTTCCTCTTCAAGTAGCCCTAGGCTCAGACTGTGGAAGCACTTTCATTGAGATGGGTTGCCAAGCTTCTAAGAAATAACGAGTTTCCAAAATACCAGCAAATATTTTTTCGCCCAATCTTGATGATACTTGTTGGTAATGATCAGTACTCAAATCCCACTTGGCTCACCAAATTTTGTTCTTCTACGTTGAAGCGTTCGTCTACAGGAGCAGTTTTTATATTTAAGTTTCACTCTGTTCTCTCATATATAGAAACATGAATTTGGAACTCTAAATCCAACATGGTTTGTAGTAGCTTTTTGAAACTTGACAAAATAAAGGAGTTCTTAGTTTTGTCTCTATGGTTTGTTTCCTCTTCAAGTAGCCCTAGTCACAGACTGTGGAAAAGCACTTTCATGGAGAGGATTTGCCAAGCTTTAAGAAATTTCAAGTTTCCGAAATACCAGCAAATATTATTTCACCCAATCTTGATGATACTTGGTGGTAATGATCAGTACACAAATCCCACTTGGCTCACCAAATTTTGTTCTTCTAGGTTGAAGCGTTCGTCTACAGTAGCAGTTTTTATATTTAGGTTTCCCTCTGTTCTCTCCTGTATAGATAGATGAATTTGGAACTCTAAATCCAACATGGTTTGTAGTAGCTCTTTGAAACTTGAGAAAATAAAGGAGTTCTCAGTTTTGTCTCTATGGATTGTTTCCTCTTCAATTAGCCCTAGGCACACACTGTGGAAAAGCACTTTCATTGAGAGGGGTTGCCAAGCTTCTAAGAAATAACGAGTTTCCGAAATACCAGCAAATATTTTTTCACCCAATCTTGATGATACTTTTTGCTAATGATCAGTACACAAATCCCACTTGGCTCACCAAATTTTGTTCTTCTAGGTTGAAGCGTTCGTCTACAGTAGCAGTTTTTATATTTAGGTTTCACTCTGTTCTCTCCTATATAGATAGATGAATTTGGAACTCTAAATCCAACATGGTTTGTAGTAGCTCTATGAAACTTGACAAAATAAAGGAGTTCTCAGTTTTGTCTCTATGGTTTGTGTCCTCTTCATGTAGCCCTTGGCACAGACTGTGGAAAAAGCACTTTCATTGAGAGTGCTTGCAAGCTTCTAAGAAATTACAAGTTTCCGAAACATCAGCAAATATTTTTTCACCCAATCTTGATGATACTTGGTGGTTATGATCAGTACACAAATCCCACTTGGCTCACCAAGTTTTGTTCTTCTAGGTTGAAGCGCTCGTCTACAGTAGCAGTTTTTATATTTAGGATTCTCTCTGTTCTCTCCTATACAGAGAGATGAATTTGGAACTCTAAAACAACATGGATTGTAGTAGCTCTTTGAAACATGACAAAATAAAGGAGTTCTCAGTTTTGTCTCTATGGTTTGTTTAATCTTCAAGTAGCCCTAGGCACAGACTGTGGAAAGCGCTTTCATTGAGAGGGGTTGACAAGCTTCTAAAAAATAACGAGTTTCCGAAATACCAGCAAATATTTTTTCACCCAATCTTGATGATACTTGGTGGTAATGATCAGTACACAAATCTAACTTGGCTTACCAAATTTTGTTCTTCTAGGTTGAAGCGTTCGTCTACAGTAGCAGTTTTTATATTTAGGTTTCCCTCTGTTCTCTCCTGTATAGATAGATGAATTAGGAACTCTAAATCCAACATGGTTTGTAGTAGCTCTTTGAAACTTGACAAAATAAAGGAGTTCTCAGTTTTGTCTCTATGGATTGTTTCCTCTTCAATTAGCCCTAGGCACACACTGTGGAAAAGCACTTTCATTGAGAGGGTTTGCCAAGCTTCTAAGAAATAACGAGTTTCCGAAATACCAGCAAATATTTTTTCACCCAATCTTGATGATACTTTTTGCTAATGATCAGTACACAAATCCCACTTGGCTCACCAAATTTTGTTCTTCTAGGTTGAAGCGTTCGTCTACAGTAGCAGTTTTTATATTTAGGTTTCACTCTGTTCTCTCCTATATAGATAGATGAATTTGGAACTCTAAATCCAACATGGTTTGTAGTAGCTCTATGAAACTTGACAAAATAAAGGAGTTCTCAGTTTTGTCTCTATGGTTTGTGTCCTCTTCATGTAGCCCTTGGCACAGACTGTGGAAAAGCACTTTCATTGAGAGTGGTTGCCAAGCTTCTAAGAAATTACAAGTTTCCGAAACATCAGCAAATATTTTTTCACCCAATCTTGATGATACTTTGTGGTTATGATCAGTACACAAATCCCACTTGGCTCACCAAGTTTCGTTCTTCTAGGTTGAAGCACTCGTCTACAGTAGCAGTTTTTATATTTAGGATTCTCTCTGTTCTCTCCTATACAGAGAGATGAATTTGGAACTCTAAAACAACATGGATTGTAGTAGCTCTTTGAAACATGACAAAATAAAGGAGTTCTCAGTTTTGTCTCTATGGTTTGTTTAATCTTCAAGTAGCCCTAGGCACAGACTGTGGGAAAGCGCTTTCATTGAGAGGGGTTGCCAAGCTTCTAAAAAATAACGAGTTTCCGAAATACCAGCAAATATTTTTTCACCCAATCTTGATGATACTTGGTGGTAATGATCAGTACACAAATCCCACTTGGCTTACCAAATTTTGTTCTTCTAGGTTGAAGGGTTCGTCTACAGTAGCAGTTTTTATATTTAGGTTTCCCTCTGTTCTCTCCCTGTATAGATACATGATTTTGGAACTCTAAATCCAACATCGTTTGTGGTAGCTCTTTGAAACTTGAAAAAATAAAGGAGTTCTCAGTTTTGTCTCTATGGTTTTTTTCGTCTTCATTTAGCCCTAGGCACAGACTGTGAAAAGCACTTTCATTGAGAGTGGTTGCCAAGCTTCTAAGAAATTACAAGTTTCCGAAACATCAGCAAATATTTTTTCACCCAATCTTCATGATACTTGGTGGTAATGATCAGTACACAAATCCCACTTGGCTCACCAAATTTTATTATTCTAGGTTGAAGCGCTTGTCTACAGTAGCAGTTTTTATATTTATGATTCTCTCTGTTCTCTCCTATACAGATAGATAAATTTGGAACTCTAAATCCAACATGGATTGTAGTAGCTCTTTGAAACATGACAAAATAAAGGAGTTCTCAGTTTTGTCTCTATGGTTTGTTTAATCTTCAAGTAGCCCTAGGCACAAGCTGTGGAAAAGCACTTTCATTGAGAGGGGTTACCAAGCTTTTTAGAAATAACGAGTTTCCGAAATACCAGCAAATATTTTTTCACCCAATCTTGAAGGTACTTGGTGGTAATGATCAATACACAAATCCCACTTGGCTCACCAAATTTTCTTCTTCTAGTTTGAAGCTTTCGTCTACAGTAGCAGTTTTTATATTTAGGTTTCCCTGTGTTCTTTCCTGTATAGATACATGATTTGGGAACTCTAAATCCAACATGGTTTGTAGTAGCTCTTTGAAACATGAAAAAATAAAAGAGTTCTCAGTTTTGTCTCTATGGATTGTTTCCTCTTCAATTAGCCCTAGGCACACACTGTGGAAAAGCACTTTCATTGAGAGGGGTGCCAAGCTTCTAAGAAATAACGAGTTTCCGAAATACCCAGCAAATATTTTTTCACCCAATCTTGATGATACTTTTTGCTAATGATCAGTACACAAATCCCACTTGGCTCACCAAATTTTGTTCTTCTAGGTTGAAGCGTTCCTCTACAGTACAAGTTTTTATATTTAGGTTTCCCTCTGTTCTCTCCTATATAGATAGATGAATTTGGAACTCTAAATCCAACATGGTTTGTAGTAGCTCTTTGAAACTTGACAAAATAAAGGAGTTCTCAGTTTTGTCTCCATGGTTTGTTTCCTCTTCAAGTAGCCCTATGCACAGACTGTGGAAAGCACTTTCATTGAGATGGGTTGACTATCTTCTAAGAAATAACGAGTTTCCAAAATACCAGCAAATATTTTTTCACCCAATCTTGATGATACTTGGTGGTAATGATCAGTACAACAATCCCACTTGGCTCACCAATTTTGTTCTTCTTGGTTAAAGCGTTCGTCTACAATAGAAGTTTTTATATTACGGTTTCCCTCTGTTCTCTCCTATATAGATAGATGAATTTGAAACTCTAAATCCAACATGGTTTGTAGTAGCTCTTTGAAACTTGACAAAGTAAAGGAGTTCTCAGTTTTTTCTCTATGGATTGTTTCCTCTTCAAGTAGCCCTAGGCACACACTGTGGAAAATCCCTTTCATTGAGAGGGGTTGCCAAGCTTCAAAGAAATAACGCGTTTCCGAAATACCAGCAAATATTTTTTCACCCAATCTTGATGATACTTGGTGGTAATGATCAGTACACAAATCCCACTTGGCTCACCAAATTTTGTTCTTCCAGGTTGAAGCGTTCGTCTACAGTAGCAGTTTTTATATTTAGGTTTCCCTCTGTTCTCTCCTGTATAGATAGATGAATTTGGAACTCTAAATCCAACATGGTTTGTAGTAGCTCTTTGAACCTTGACAAAATAAAGGAGTTCTCAGTTTTTTCTCTATGGATTGTTTCCTCTTCAAGTAGCCCTATGCACACACTATGGAAAAGCCCTTTCATTGAGAGGGGTTGCCAAGCTTCTAAGAAATAACGAGTTTCCGAAATACCAGCAAATATTTTTTCACCCAATCTTGATGATACTTGTTGGTAATGATCAGTACACAAATCCCACTTGGCTCACCAAATTTTGTTCTTCTAGGTTGAAGCGTTCGTCTACAGTAGCAGTTTTTATATTTAGGTTTCACTCTGTTCTCTCCTATATAGATAGATGAATTTGGAACTCTAAATCCAACATGGTTTGTAGTAGCTCTATGAAACTTGACAAAATAAAGGAGTTCTCAGTTTTTTCTCTATGCATTGTTTCCTCTTCAAGTAGCCCTATGCACACACTGTGGAAAAGCCCTTTCATTGAGAGGGGTTGCCAAGCTTCTAAGAAATAACGAGTTTCCGAAATACCAGCAAATATTTTTTCACCCAATCTTGATGATACTTGTTGGTAATGATCAGTACACAAATCCCGCTTGGCTCACCAAATTTTGTTCTTCTAGGTTGAAGCGTTCGTCTACAGTAGCAGTTTTTATATTTAGGTTTCACTCTGTTCTCTCCTATATAGATAGATGAATTTGGAACTCTAAATCCAACATGGTTTGTAGTAGCTCTATGAAACTTGACAAAATAAAGGAGTTCTCAGTTTTGTCTCTATGGTTTGTTTCCTCTTCATGTAGCCCTAGGCACAGACTGTGGAAAAGCACTTTCATTGAGAGTGGTTGCCAAGCTTCTAAGAAATTACAAGTTTCCGAAATATCAGCAAATATTTTTTCACCCAATCTTTTTGATACTTGGTGGTTATGATCAGTACACAAATCCCACTTGGCTCACCAAGTTTTGTTCTTCTAGGTTGAAGCGCTCATTTACAGTAGCAGTTTTTATATTTAGGATTCTCTCTGTTTTCTCCTATACAGAGAGATGAATTTGGAACTCTAAATCCAACATGGATTGTAGTAGCTCTTTGAAACATGACAAAATAAAGGAGTTCTCAGTTTTGTCTCTATGGTTTGTTTAATCTTCAAGTAGCCCTAGGCACTGACTGTGGAAAGCGCTTTCATTGAGAGGGGTTGTCAAGCTTCTAAAAAATAACGAGTTTCCGAAATACCAGCAAATATTTTTTCACCCAATCTTGATGATACTTGTTGGTAATGATCAGTACACAAATCCCACTTGGCTCACCAAATTTTGTTCTTCTAGGTTGAAGCGTTCGTCTACAGTAGCAGTTTTTATATTTAGGTTTCCCTCTGTTCTCTCCTATATATAGATAGATGAATTTGGAACTCTAAATCCAACATGGTTTGTAGTAGCTCTTTGAAACTTGAAAAAAAAAAGGAGTTCTCAGTTTTGTCACTATGGTTTGTTTCCTCTTTAAGTAGCCCTAGGCACAGACTGTGGAAAAGCACTTTCATTGAGAGGCGTTGCGAAGCTTCTAAGAAATTACGAGTTTCTGAAATACCAGCAAATATTTTTTCACCCAATCTTGATGATAATTGGTGGTAATGATCAGTTCACAAATCCCACTTGGCTCACCAAATTTTGTTCTTCGAGGTTGAAGCGTTCGTCTACAGTAGCAGTTTTTATATTTAGTTTTCACTCTGTGCTCTCCTATATAGATAGATGAATTTGGAACTCTAAATCCAACATGGTTTGTAGTAGCTCTTTGAAACTTGACTAAATAAAGGAGTTCTGAGTTTTGTCTGTATGGTTTGTTTACTCTTCAAGTAGCCCTAGGCACAGACTGTGGAAAAGCACTTTCATTGAGAGGGGTTGACAAGCTTCTAAGAAATAATGAGTTTCCGAAATACCAGCAAATATTTTTTCACCCAATCTTGATGATACTTGGTGGTAATGATCAGTGCACAAATCCCACTTGGCTCACCAAATTTTCTTCTTCTAGGTTGAAGCGTTCGTCTACAGTAGCGGTTTTTATATTTAGGTTTCCCTCTGTTTTCTCCTGTATAGATAGATGAATTTGGAACTCTAAATCCAACAAAGGTTTGTAGTAGCTCTTTGAAACTTGACAAAATAAAGGAGTTCTCAGTTTTCTCTCTATGGTTTTTTTCGTCTTCATTTAGCTCTAGGCACAGACTGTGGAAAAGCACTTTCATTGAGAGTGGTTGCCAAGCTTCTAAGAAATTACAAGTTTCCGAAACATCAGCAAATATTTTTTCACCCAATCTTCATGATACTTGGTGGTAATGATCAGTACACAAATCCCACTTGGCTCACCAAATTTTGTTATTCTAGGTTGAAGCGCTTGTCTACAGTAGCAGTTTTTATATTTATGATTCTCTCTGTTCTCTCCTATACAGATAGATAAATTTGGAACTCTAAATCCAACATGGATTGTAGTAGCTCTTTGAAACATGACAAAATAAAGGAGTTCTCAGTTTTGTCTCTATGGTTTGTTTAATCTTCAAGTAGCCCTAGGCACAAGCTGTGGAAAAGCACTTTCATTGAGAGGGGTTACCAAGCTTTTTAGAAATAACGAGTTTCCGAAATACCAGCAAATATTTTTTCACCCACTCTTGAAGGTACTTGGTGGTAATGATCAATACACAAATCCCACTTGGCTCACCAAATTTTCTTCTTCTAGTTTGAAGCTTTCGTCTACAGTAGCAGTTTTTATATTTAGGTTTCCCTGTGTTCTTTCCTGTATAGATACATGATTTTGGAACTCTAAATCCAACATGGTTTGTAGTAGCTCTTTGAAACATGAAAAAATAAAAGAGTTCTCAGTTTTGTCTCTATGGATTGTTTCCTCTTCAATTAGCCCTAGGCACACACTGTGGAAAAGCACTTTCATTGAGAGGGGTTGCCAAGCTTCTAAGAAATAACGAGTTTCCGAAATACCAGCAAATATTTTTTCACCCAATCTTGATGATACTTTTTGCTAATGATCAGTACACAAATCCCACTTGGCTCACCAAATTTTGTTCTTCTAGGTTGAAGCGTTCCTCTACAGTACAAGTTTTTATATTTAGGTTTCCCTCTGCTCTCTCCTATATAGATAGATGAATTTGGAACTCTAAATCCAACATGGTTTGTAGTAGCTCTTTGAAACTTGACAAAATAAAGGAGTTCTCAGTTTTGTCTCCATGGTTTGTTTCCTCTTCAAGTAGCCCTATGCACAGACTGTGGAAAGCACTTTCATTGAGATGGGTTGACTATCTTCTAAGAATTAACGAGTTTCCAAAATACCAGCAAATATTTTTTCACCCAATCTTGATGATACTTGGTGGTAATGATCAGTACAACAATCCCACTTGGCTCACCAATTTTGTTCTTCTTGGTTAAAGCGTTCGTCTACAATAGAAGTTTTTATATTACGGTTTCCCTCTGTTCTCTCCTATATAGATAGATGAATTTGAAACTCTAAATCCAACATGGTTTGTAGTAGCTCTTTGAAACTTGACAAAGTAAAGGTGTTCTCAGTTTTTTCTCTATGGATTGTTTCCTCTTCAAGTAGCCCTAGGCACACACTGTGGAAAATCCCTTTCATTGAGAGGGGTTGCCAAGCTTCTAAGAAATAACGCGTTTCCGAAATACCAGCAAATATTTTTTCACCCAATCTTGATGATACTTGGTGGTAATGATCAGTACACAAATCCCACTTGGCTCACCAAATTTTGTTCTTCCAGGTTGAAGCGTTCGTCTACAGTAGCAGTTTTTATATTTAGGTTTCCCTCTGTTCTCTCCTGTATAGATAGATGAATTTGGAACTCTAAATCCAACATGGTTTGTAGTAGCTCTTTGAACCTTGACAAAATAAAGGAGTTCTCAGTTTTTTCTCTATGGATTGTTTCCTCTTCAAGTAGCCCTATGCACACACTATGGAAAAGCCCTTTCATTGAGAGGGGTTGCCAAGCTTCTAAGAAATAACGAGTTTCCGAAATACCAGCAAATATTTTTTCACCCAATCTTGATGATACTTGTTGGTAATGATCAGTACACAAATCCCACTTGGCTCACCAAATTTTGTTCTTCTAGGTTGAAGCGTTCGTCTACAGTAGCAGTTTTTATATTTAGGTTTCACTCTGTTCTCTCCTATATAGATAGATGAATTTGGAACTCTAAATCCAACATGGTTTGTAGTAGCTCTATGAAACTTGACAAAATAAAGGAGTTCTCAGTTTTTTCTCTATGCATTGTTTCCTCTTCAAGTAGCCCTATGCACACACTGTGGAAAAGCCCTTTCATTGAGAGGGGTTGCCAAGCTTCTAAGAAATAACGAGTTTCCGAAATACCAGCAAATATTTTTTCACCCAATCTTGATGATACTTGTTGGTAATGATCAGTACACAAATCCCACTTGGCTCACCAAATTTTGTTCTTCTAGGTTGAAGCGTTCGTCTACAGTAGCAGTTTTTATATTTAGGTTTCACTCTGTTCTCTCCTATATAGATAGATGAATTTGGAACTCTAAATCCAACATGGTTTGCAGTAGCTCTATGAAACTTGACAAAATAAAGGAGTTCTCAGTTTTGTCTCTATGGTTTGTTTCCTCTTCATGTAGCCCTAGGCACAGACTGTGGAAAAGCACTTTCATTGAGAGTGGTTGCCAAGCTTCTAAGAAATTACAAGTTTCCGAAATATCAGCAAATATTTTTTCACCCAATCTTTTTGATACTTGGTGGTTATGATCAGTACACAAATCCCACTTGGCTCACCAAGTTTTGTTCTTCTAGGTTGAAGCGCTCATCTACAGTAGCAGTTTTTATATTTAGGATTCTCTCTGTTTTCTCCTATACAGAGAGATGAATTTGGAACTCTAAATCCAACATGGATTGTAGTAGCTCTTTGAAACATGACAAAATAAAGGAGTTCTCAGTTTTGTCTCTATGGTTTGTTTAATCTTCAAGTAGCCCTAGGCACAGACTGTGGAAAGCGCTTTCATTGAGAGGGGTTGTCAAGCTTCTAAAAAATAACGAGTTTCCGAAATACCAGCAAATATTTTTTCACCCAATCTTGATGATACTTGTTGGTAATGATCAGTACACAAATCCCACTTGGCTCACCAAATTTTGTTCTTCTAGGTTGAAGCGTTCGTCTACAGTAGCAGTTTTTATATTTAGGTTTCCCTCTGTTCTCTCCTATATATAGATAGATGAATTTGGAACTCTAAATCCAACATGGTTTGTAGTAGCTCTTTGAAACTTGAAAAAAAAAGGAGTTCTCAGTTTTGTCACTATGGTTTGTTTCCTCTTTAAGTAGCCCTAGGCACAGACTGTGGAAAAGCACTTTCATTGAGAGGCGTTGCGAAGCTTCTAAGAAATTACGAGTTTCTGAAATACCAGCAAATATTTTTTCACCCAATCTTGATGATAATTGGTGGTAATGATCAGTTCACAAATCCCACTTGGCTCACCAAATTTTGTTCTTCGAGGTTGAAGCGTTCGTCTACAGTAGCAGTTTTTATATTTAGTTTTCACTCTGTGCTCTCCTATATAGATAGATGAATTTGGAACTCTAAATCCAACATGGTTTGTAGTAGCTTTTTGAAACTTGACAAAATAAAGGAGTTCTCAGTTTTGTCTCTATGGTTTGTTTCCTCTTCAAGTAGCCATAGTCACAGACTGTGGAAAAGCACTTTCATGGATAGGATTTGCCAAGCTTTAAGAAATTACAAGTTTCCGAAATACCAGCAAATATTTTTTCACCCAATCTTGATGATACTTGGTGGTAATGATCAGTACACAAATCCCACTTGGCTTACCAAATTTTGTTCTTCTAGGTTGAAGCGTTCGTCTACAGTAGCAGTTTTATATTTAGGTTTCCCTCTGTTCTCTCCTGTATAGATAGATGAATTTGGAACTCTAAATCCATCATGGTTTGTAGTAGCTCTTTGAAACTTGACAAAATAAAGGAGTTCTCAGTTTTCTCTCTATGGATTGTTTCGTCTTCAATTAGCCCTAGGCACACACTGTGGAAAAGCACTTTCATTGAGAGGGGTTGCCAAGCTTCTAAGAAATAACGAGTTTCCGAAATACCAGCAAATATTTTTTCACCCAATCTTGATTATACTTTGTGGTTATGATCAGTACACAAATCCCACTTGGCTCACCAAGTTTTGTTCTTCTAGGTTGAAGCGCTCGTCTACAGTAGCAGTTTTTATATTTAGGATTCTCTCTGTTCTCTCCTATACAGAGAGATGAATTTGGAACTCTAAATCCAACATGGATTGTAGTAGCTCTTTGAAACATGAAAAAATAAAGGAGTTCTCAGTTTTGTCTCTATGGTTTGTTTAATCTTCAAGTAGCCCTAGGCACAGACTGTGGAAAGCGCTTTCATTGAGAGGGGTTGCCAAGCTTCTAAAAAATAACAGGTTTCCAAAATACCAGCAAATATTTTTTCACCCAATCTTGATGATATTGGTGGTAATGATCAGTACACAAATCCCACTTGGCTCACCAAATTTTGTTCTTCTAGGTTGAAGCGTTCGTCTACAGTAGCACTTTTTATATTTAGCTTTCCCTCTGTTCTCTCCTATATAGATAGATAAATTTGGAACTCTAAATCCAACATGGTTTCTAGTAGCTCTTTGAAACTTGACAAAATAAAGGAGTTCTCAGTTTTCTCTCTATGTTTGTTTCCTCTTCAAGTAGCCCTAGGCACAGACTGTGGAAAAGCACTTTCATTGAGAGGGGTTGCCAAGCTTCTAAGAAATAACGAGTTTCCGAAATACCAGCAAATATTTTTCAACCCAATCTTGATGATACTTTTTGCTAATGATCAGTACACAAATCCCACTTGGCTCACCAAATTTTGTTCTTCTAGGTTGAAGCGTTCCTCTACAGTAGCAGTTTTTATATTTAGGTTTCCCTCTGTTCTCTCCTATATAGATAGATGAATTTGGAACTCTAAATCCAACATGGTTTGTAGTAGCTCTTTGAAACTTGACAAAATAATGGAGTTCTCAGTTTTCTCTCTATGGTTTTTTTCGTCTTCATGTAGCCCTAGGCACAGACTGTGGAAAAGCACTTTCATTGAGAGTGGTTGCCAAGCTTCTAAGAAATTACAAGTTTCCGAAACATCAGCAAATATTTTTTCACCCAATCTTGATGATACTTGGTGGTAATGATCACTTCACAAATCCCACTTGGCTCACCAAATTTTGTTCTTCGAGGTTGAAGCGTTCGTCTACAGTAGCAGTTTTTATATTTAGGTTTCACTCTGTGCTCTCCTATATAGATAGATGAATTTGGAACTCTAAATCCAACATGGTTTGTAGTAGCTCTTTGAAACTTGACTAAATAAAGGAGTTCTGAGTTTTGTCTGTATGGTTTGTTTACTCTTCAAGTAGCCCTAGGCAGACTGTGGAAAAGCACTTTCATTGAGAGGGGTTGACAAGCTTCTAAGAAATAATGAGTTTCCGAAATGCCAGCAAATATTTTTTCACCCAATCTTGATGATACTTGGTGGTAATGATCAGTACACAAATCCCACTTGGCTCACCAAATTTTGTTCTTCTAGGTTGAAGCGTTCGTCTACAGTAGCGGTTTTTATATTTAGGTTTCCCTCTGTTTTCTCCTGTATAGATAGATGAATTTGGAACTCTAAATCCAACACAGGTTTGTAGTAGCTCTTTGAAACTTGACAAAATAAAGGAGTTCGCAGTTTTGTCTCTATGGATTGTTTCCTCTTCAATTAGCCCTAGGCACACACTGTGTAAAAGCACTTTCATTGAGAGGTGTTGCCAAGCTTCTAAGAAATAACGAGTTTCCGAAATACCAGCAAATATTTTTTCACCCAATCTTGATGATACTTGTTGCTAATGATCAGTAAACAAATCCCACTTGGCTCACCAAATTTTGTTCTTCTAGGTTGAAGCGTTCGTCTACAGTAGCAGTTTTTATATTTAGGTTTCTCTCTGTTCTCTCCTATATAGATAGATGAATTTGGAAATCTAAATCCAACATGGTTTGTAGTAGCTCTTTGAAACTTGACAAAATAAAGGAGTTCTCAGTTTTGTCTCTATGGTTTGTTTCCTCTTCAAGTAGCCCTAGGCACAGACTGTGGAAGCACTTTCATTGAGATGGGTTGCCAAGCTTCTAAGAAATAACGAGTTTCCAAAATACCAGCAAATATTTTTTTCACCCAATCTTGATGATACTTGGTGGTAATGATCAGTACTCAAATCCCACTTGGCTCACCAAATTTTGTTCTTCTACGTTGAAGCGTTCGTCTACAGGAGCAGTTTTTATATTTAAGTTTCACTCGGTTCTCTCATATATAGAAACATGAATTTGGAACTCTAAATCCAACATGGTTTGTAGTAGCTTTTTGAAACTTGACAAAAAAAAGGAGTTCTCAGTTTTGTCTCTATGGTTTGTTTCCTCTTCATGTAGCCCTAGGCACAGACTGTGGAAAAGCACTTTCATGGAGAGGATTTGCCAAGCTTTAAGAAATTACAAGTTTCCGAAATACCAGCAAATATTTTTTCACCCAATCTTGATGATACTTGGTGGTAATGATCAGTACACAAATCCCACTTGGCTTACCAAATTTTGTTCTTCTAGGTTGAAGCGTTCGTCTACAGTAGCAGTTTTTATATTTAGGTTTCCCTCTGTTCTCTCCTGTATAGATAAATGAATTTGGAACTCTAAATCCAACATGGTTTGTAGTAGCTCTTTGAAACTTGACAAAATAAAGGAGTTCTCAGTTTTGTCTCTATGGATTGTTTCGTCTTCAATTAGCCCTAGGCACACACTGTGGAAAAGCACTTTCATTGAGAGGGGTTGCCAAGCTTCTAAGAAATAACGAGTTTCCGAAATACCAGCAAATATTTTTTCACCCAATCTTGATGATACTTTTTGCTAATGATCAGTACACAAATCCCATGTGGCTCACCAAATTTTGTTCCTCTAGGTTGAAGCGTTCGTCTACAGTAGCAGTTTTTATATTTAGGTTTCCCTCTGTTCTCTCCTATATAGATAGATGAATTTGGAACTCTAAATCCAACATGGTTTGTAGTAGCTCTATGAAACTTGACAAAATAAAGGAGTTCTCAGTTTTGTCTCTATGGTTTGTTTCCTCTTCATGTAGCCCTAGGCACAGACTGTGGAAAAGCACTTTCATTGAGAGTGGTTGCCAAGCTTCTAAGAAATTACACGTTTCCGAAACATCAGCAAATATTTTTTCACCCAATCTTGATTATACTTGGTGGTTATGATCAGTACACAAATCCCACTTGGCTCACCAAGTTTTGTTCTTCTAGGTTGAAGCGCTCGTCTACAATAGCAGTTTTTATATTTAGCTTTCCCCCTGTTCTCTCCTATATAGATAGATAAATTTGGAACTCTAAATCCAACATGGTTTGTAGTAGCTCTTTGAAACTTGACAAAATAAAGGAGTTCTCAGTTTTCTCTCTATGTTTGTTTCCTCTTCAAGTAGCCCTAGGCACAGACTGTGGAAAAGCACTTTCATTGAGAGGGGTTGCCAAGCTTCTAAGAAATAACGAGTTTCCGAAATACCAGCAAATATTTTTTCACCCAATCTTGATGATACTTTTTGCTAATGATCAGTACACAAATCCCACTTGGCTCACCAAATTTTGTTCTTCTAGGTTGAAGCGTTCCTCTACAGTAGCAGTTTTTATATTTAGGTTTCCCTCTGTTCTCTCCTATATAGATAGATGAATTTGGAACTCTAAATCCAACATGGATTGTAGTAGCTCTTAGAAACTTGACAAAATAATGGAGTTCTCAGTTTTCTCTCTATGGATTTTTTCGTCTTCATGTAGCCCTAGGCACAGACTGTGGAAAAGCACTTTCATTGAGAGTGGTTGCCAAGCTTCTAAGAAATTACAAGTTTCCGAAACATCAGCAAATATTTTTTCACCCAATCTTGATGATACTTGGTGGTAATGATCAGTACACAAATCCCACTTGGCTCACCAAATTTTGTTATTCTAGGTTGTAGCGCTTGTCTACAGTAGCAGTTTTTATATTTATGATTCTCTCTGTTCTCTCCTACACAGATAGATGAATTTGGAACTCTAAATCCAACATGGATTGTAGTAGCTCTTTGAAACATGACAAAATAAAGGAGTTCTCAGTTTTGTCTCTATGGTTTGTTTAATCTTCAATAGCCCTAGGCACAAGCTGTGGAAAAGCACTTTCATTGAGAGGGGTTTCCAAGCTTTTTAGAAATAATGAGTTTCCGAAATACCAGCAAATATTTTTTCACCCAATCTTGAAGATACTTGGTGGTAATGATCAATACACAAATCCCACTTGGCTCACCAAATTTTCTTCTTCTAGTTTGAAGCTTTCGTCTACAGTAGCAGTTTTTATATTTAGGTTTCCCTCTGTTCTTTCCTGTATAGATACATGATTTTGGAACTCTAAATCCAACATGGTTTGTAGTAGCTCTTTGTAACCTGAAAAAATAAAGGAGTTCTCAGTTTTGTCTCTATGGATTGTTTCCTCTTCAATTAGCCCTAGGCACACACTGTGGAAAATCACTTTCATTGAGAGGGGTTGCCAAGCTTCTAAGAAATAACGAGTTTCCAAAATACCAGCAAATATTTTTTCACCCAATCTTGATGATACTTTTTGCTAATGATCAGTACACAAATCCCACTTGGCTCACCAAATTTTGTTCTTCTAGGTTGAAGCGTTCCTCTACAGTACAAGTTTTTATATTTAGGTTTCCCTCTGTTCTCTCCTATATAGATAGATGAATGTGGAACTCTAAATCCAACATGGTTTGTAGTAGCTCTTTGAAACTTGACAAAATAAAGGAGTTCTCAGTTTTGTCTCCATGGTTTGTTTCCTCTTCAAGGAGCCCTATGCACAGACTGTGGAAAGCACTTTCATTGAGATGGGTTGACTATCTTCTATGAAATAACGAGTTTCCAAAATACCAGCAAATATTTTTTCACCCAATCTTGATGATACTTGGTGGTAATGATCAGTACAACAATCCCACTTGGCTCACCAATTTTGTTCTTCTTGGTTAAAGCGTTCGTCTACAATAGCAATTTTTATATTACGGTTTCCCTCTGTTCTCTCCTATATAGATAGATGAATTTGGAACTCTAAATCCAACATGGTTTGTAGTAGCTCTTTGAAACTTGACAAAATAAAGGAGTTCTCAGTTTTTTCTCTATGGATTGTTTCTTCTTCAAGTAGCCCTAGGCACACACTGTGGAAAATCCCTTTCATTGAGAGGGGTTGCCAAGCTTCTAAGAAATAACGAGTTCCCGAAATACCAGCAAATATTTTTTCACCCAATGTTGATGATACTTGGTGGTAATTGTCAGTACACAAATCCCACTTGGCTCACCAAATTTTGTTCTTCTAGGTTGAAGCGTTCGTCTACAGTAGCAGTTTTTATATTTAGGTTTCCCTCTGTTCTCTCCTGTATAGATAGATGAATTTGGAACTCTAAATCCAACATGGTTTGTAGTAGCTCTTTGAAACTTGACAAAATAACGGAGTTCTCAGTTTTTTCTCTATGGATTGTTTCCTCTTCAAGTAGCCCTATGCACACACTGTGGAAAAGCCCTTTCATTGAGAGGGGTTGCCAAGCTTCTAAGAAATAACGAGTTTCCGAAATACCAGCAAATATTTTTCACCCAATCTTGATGATACTTGTTGGTAATGATCAGTACACAAATCCCACATGGCTCACCAAATTTTGTTCTTCTAGGTTGAAGCGTTCGTCTACAGTAGCAGTTTTTATATTTAGGTTTCAGTCTGTTCTCTCCTATATAGATAGATGAATTTGGAACTCTAAATCCAACATGGTTTGTAGTAGCTCTATGAAACTTGACAAAATAAAGGAGTTCTCAGTTTTGTCTCTATGGTTTGTTTCCTCTTCATGTAGCCCTAGGCACAGACTGTGGAAAAGCACTTTCATTGAGAGTGGTTGCCAAGCTTCCAAGAAATTACAAGTTTCCGAAAAATCAGCAAATATTTTTTCACCCAATCTTGATGATACTTGGTGGTTATGATCAGTACAAAAATCCCACTTGGCTCACCAAGTTTTGTTCTTCTAGGTTGAAGCGCTCGTCTACAGTAGCAGTTTTTATATTTAGGATTCTCTCTGTTCTCTCCTATACAGAGAGATGAATTTGGAACTCTAAATCCAACATGGATTGTAGTAGCTCTTTGAAACATGACAAAATAAAGGAGTTCTCAGTTTTGTCTCTATGCTTTGTTTAATCTTCAAGTAGCCCTAGGCATAGACTGTGGAAAGCACTTTCATTGAGAGGGGTTGCCAAGCTTCTAAAAAATAATGAGTTTCCGAAATACCAGCAAATATTTTTTCACCCAATCTTGATGATACTTGGTGGTAATGATCAGTACACAAATCGCACTTGGCTCACCAAATTTTGTTCTTCTAGGTTGAAGCGTTCGTCTACAGTAGCAGTTTTTATATTTAGGTTTCTCTCTGTTCTCTCCTATATAGATAGATGAATTTGGAAATATAAATCCAACATGGTTTGTAGTAGCTCTTTGAAACTTGACAAAATAAAGGAGTTCTCAGTTTTGTCTCTATGGTTTGTTTCCTCTTCAAGTAGCCCTAGGCACAGACTGTGGAAGCACTTTCATTGAGATGGGTTGCAAAGCTTCAAAGAAATAACGAGTTTCCAAAATTCCAGCAAATATTTTTTTCACCCAATCTTGATGATACTTGGTGGTAATGATCAGTACTCAAATCCCACTTGGCACACCAAATTTTGTTCTTCTACGTTGAAGCGTTCGTTTACAGGAGCAGTTTTTATATTTAAGTTTCACTCGGTTCTCTCATATATAGAAACATGAATTTGGAACTCTAAATCCAACATGGTTTGTAGTAGCTTTTTGAAACTTGACAAAATAAAGGAGTTCTCAGTTTTGTCTCTATGGATTGTTTCGTCTTCAATTAGCCCTAGGCACACACTGTGGAAAAGCACTTTCATTGAGAGGGGTTGCCAAGCTTCTAAGAAATAACGAGTTTCCGAAATACCAGCAAATATTTTTTCACCCAATCTTGATGATACTTTTTGCTAATGATCAGTACACAAATCCCATTTGGCTCACCAAATTTTGTTCCTCTAGGTTGAAGCGTTCGTCTACAGTAGCAGTTTTTATATTTAGGTTTCACTCTGTTCTCTCCTATATAGATAGATGAATTTGGAACTCTAAATCCAACATGGTTTGTAGTAGCTCTATGAAACTTGACAAAATAAAGGAGTTCTCAGTTTTGTCTCTATGGTTTGTTTCCTCTTCATGTAGCCCTAGGCACAGACTGTGGAAAAGCACTTTCATTGAGAGTGGTTGCCAAGCTTCTAAGAAATTACAAGTTTCCGAAACATCAGCAAATATTTTTTCACCCAATCTTGATTATACTTTGTGGTTATGATCAGTACACAAATCCCACTTGGCTCACCAAGTTTTGTTCTTCTAGGTTGAAGCGCTCGTCTACAGTAGCAGTTTTTATATTTAGGATTCTCTCTGTTCTCTCCTATACAGAGAGATGAATTTGGAACTCTAAATCCAACATGGATTGCAGTAGCTCTTTGAAACATGACAAAATAAAGGAGTTCTCAGTTTTGTCTCTATGGTTTGTTTAATCTTCAAGTAGCCCTAGGCACAGACTGTGGAAAGCGCTTTCATTGAGAGGGGTTGCCAAGCTTCTAAAAAATAACGAGTTTCCAAAATACCAGCAAATATTTTTTCACCCAATCTTGATGATATTGGTGGTAATGATCAGTACACAAATCCCACTTGGCTCACCAAATTTTGTTCTTCTAGGTTGAAGCGTTCGTCTACAGTAGCACTTTTTATATTTAGCTTTCCCTCTGTTCTCTCCTATATAGATAGATAAATTTGGAACTCTAAATCCAACATGGTTTCTAGTAGCTCTTTGAAACTTGACAAAATAAAGGAGTTCTCAGTTTTCTCTCTATGTTTGTTTCCTCTTCAAGTAGCCCGAGGCACAGACTGTGGAAAAGCACTTTCATTGAGAGGGGTTGCCAAGCTTCTAAGAAATAACGAGTTTCCGAAATACCAGCAAATATTTTTTCACCCAATCTTGATGATACTTTTTGCTAATGATCAGTACACAAATCCCACTTGGCTCACCAAATTTTGTTCTTCTAGGTTGAAGCGTTCCTCTACAGTAGCAGTTTTTATATTTAGGTTTCCCTCTGTTCTCTCCTATATAGATAGATGAATTTGGAACTCTAAATCCAACATGGTTTGTAGTAGCTCTTTGAAACTTGACAAAATAATGGAGTTCTCAGTTTTCTCTCTATGGTTTTTTTCGTCTTCATGTAGCCCTAGGCACAGACTGTGGAAAAGCACTTTCATTGAGAGTGGTTGCCAAGCTTCTAAGAAATTACAAGTTTCCGAAATATCAGCAAATATTTTTTCACCCAATCTTGATGATACTTGGTGGTAATGATCAGTTCACAAATCCCACTTGGCTCACCAAATTTTGTTCTTCGAGGTTGAAGCGTTCGTCTACAGTAGCAGTTTTTATATTTAGGTTTCACTCTGTGCTCTCCTATATAGATAGATGAATTTGGAACTCTAAATCCAACATGGTTTGTAGTAGCTCTTTGAAACTTGAATAAATAAAGGAGTTCTGAATTTTGTCTGTATGGTTTGTTTACTCTTCAAGTAGCCCTAGGCAGACTGTGGAAAAGCACTTTCATTGAGAGGGGTTGACAAGCTTCTAAGAAATAACGAGTTTCCGAAATACCAGCAAATATTTTTTCACCCAATGTTGATGATACTTGTTGCTAATGATCAGTAAACAAATCCCACTTGGCTCACCAAATTTTGTTCTTCTAGGTTGAAGCGTTCCTCTACAGTAGCAGTTTTTATATTTAGGTTTCCCTCTGTTCTCTCCTATATAGATAGATGAATTTGGAACTCTAAATCCAACATGGTTTGTAGTAGCTCTTTGAAACTTGACAAAATAAAGGAGTTCTCAGTTTTGTCTCCATGGTTTGTTTCCTCTTCAAGTAGCCCTATGCACAGACTGTGGAAAGCACTTTCATTGAGATGGGTTGACTATCTTCTAAGAAATAACGAGTTTCCAAAATACCAGCAAATATTTTTTCACCCAATCTTGATGATACTTGTTGGTAATGTTCAGTACAACAATCCCACTTGGCTCACCAATTTTGTTCTTCCAGGTTGAAGCGTTCGTCTACAGTGGCAGTTTTTATATTTAGGTTTCACTCTGTTCTCTCCTATATAGATGGATGAATTTGGAACTCTAAATCCAACATGGTTTGTAGTAGCTCGTTGAAACTTGACAAAATAAAGGAGTTCTCAGGTTTGTCTCTATGGTTTGTTTCCTCTTCAAGTAGCCCTAGGCACAGACTCTGGAAAAGCACTTTCAGTGAGAGGGTGTGCCAAGCTTCTAAGAAATTACGAGTTTCCGAAATACCAGCAACTATTATTTCACCCAATCTTGATGATACTTTGTGGTAATGATCAGTACACAAATCCCACTTTTCTCACCAAATTTTGTTCTTCTAGGATGAAGCGTTCGTCTACAGTAGCAGTATTTATATTTAGGTTTCACTCTGTTCTCTCCTATATAGATAGATGAATTTGGAACTATAAATCCAACATAGTTTGTAGTAGCTCTTTGAAACTTGACAAAATAAAGGTTTTGTCAGTTTTGTCTCTATGGTTTGTTTCCTCTTCATGTAGCCCTAGGCACACACTGTGGAAAAGCACTTTCATTGAGAGGGGTTGCCATGCTTCTAAGAAATAACGAGTTTCGAAATACCAGGAAATATTTTTTCACCCAATCTTGATGATACTTGTTGCTAATGATCAGTACACAAATCCCACTTGGCTCACCAAGTTTTGATCTTCTAGGTTGAAGCGTTCGTCTACAGTAGCTGTTTTTATATTTAGGTTTCTCTCTGTTCTCTCCTATATAGATAGATGAATTTGGAACTCTAAATCCAACTTGGATTGTAGTAGCTCTTTGAAACTTGACAAAATAAAGGAGTTCTCCGTTTTGTCTCTATGGTTTGTTTCCTCTTCAAGTAGCCCTAGGCACAGATTTGGAAAAGCACTTTCATTGAGAGGGGTTGCCAAGCTTCTAAGAAATAACTAGTTTCCGAAATACCAGCAAATATTTATTCACCCAATCTTGATGATACTTGTTGCTAATGATCAGTACACAAATCCCACTTGGCTCAACAAATTTTGTTCTCATAGGTTGAAACGTTCGTCTACCGTAGCAGTTTTTATATTTAGGTTTCACTCTTTTCTCTCCTATATAGATAGATGAATTTGGAACTCTAAATCCAACATGGTTTGTAGTAGCTCGTTGAAACTTGACAAAAGAAAGGAGTTCTCCGTTTTGTCTCTATGGTTTGTTTCCTCTTCAAGTAGCCCTAGGCACAGACTGTGGAAAAGCACTTTCATTGAGAGGGGTTGCCAAGCTTCTAAGAAATTACGAGTTTCCGAAATACCAGCAAATATATTTTCACCGAATCTTGATGATACTTGGTGGTAATGATCAGTACACAAATCCCACTTGGCTCACCAAATTTTGTTCTTCTAGGTTGAAGCGTTCGTCTACAGTAGCAGTATTTATATTTAGGTTTCCCTCTGTTCTCTCCTATACAGATAGATGAATTTGGAATTCTAAATCCAACATGGTTTTTAGTAGCTCTTTGAAACTTGACAAAATAAAGGATTTCTCAGTTTTTTCCCTATGGTTTGTTTCCTCTTCAGGTAGCCCTAGGGACAGACTGTCGAAAAGCACTTTCACTGAGATTGGTTGCCAAGCTTCTAAGAAATAACGAGTTTCCGAAATACCAGCAAATATTTTTTCACCCAATCTTGATGATACTTGGTGGTAATGATCAGTACACAAATCCCACTTGGCTCACCAAATTTTATTCTTCTAGGTTGAAGGGTTCGTCTACAGTAGAAGTTTTTATATTTAGGTTTCTCTCTGTTCTCTCCTATATAGATAGATGAATTTGGAACTCTAAATCCAACATGGATTGTAGTAGCTCTTTGAAACTTGTCAAAATAAAGGAGTTCTCAGTTTTGTCTCTATGGTTTGTTTCCTCTTCAAGTAGCCCTAGGCACAGACTGTGGAAAAGCACTTTAATTGAGAAGGGTTGCCAAGCTTCTAAGAAATAACGAGTTTCCGAAATACCAGCAAATATTTTTTCACCCAATCTTGATGATACTTGGTCGTAATGATCAGTACACAAATCCCACTTGGCTCAACAAATTTTGTTCTCCTATGTTGAAGCGTTCGTCTACAGTAGCAGTTTTTATATTTAGGTTTCACTCTGTTCTCTCATATATAGATAGATGAATTTGGAACTCTAAATCCAACATGGTTTGTAGTAGCTCTTTGAAACTTGACAAAATAAAGGAGTTCTCAGTTTTATCTCTATGGTTTGTTTCCTCTTCAAGTAGCCCTAGGCACAGACTGTGGAAAAGAACTTTCATTGAGAGGGGTTGCCAAGCTTCTAAGAAATATCGAGTTTCCGAAATACCAGCAAATATTTTTTCACCCAATCTTCATGATACTTGTTGCTAATGATCAGTACACAAATCCCACTTGGCTCACCAAATTTTGTTCTTCTAGGTTGAAGCGTTCGTTTACAGTAGCAGTTTTTACATTTAGGATTCCCTCTGTTCTCTCCTATATAGATAGATGAATTTGGAACTCTAAATCCAACATGGTTTGTAGTAGCTCTTTGAAACTTGACAAAATAAAGTAGTTCTCAGGTTTGTCTCTATGGTTTGTTTCCTCTTCAAGTAGCCCTAGGCACAGACTGTGGAAAAGCACTTTCATTGAGAGGGGTTGCCAAGCTTCTAAGAAATATCGAGTTTCCGAAATACCAGCAAATATTTTTTCACCCAATCTTCATGATACTTGTTGCTAATGATCAGTACACAAATCCCACTTGGCTCACCAAATTTTGTTCTTCTAATTGAAGTGTTCGTCTACAGTAGCAGTTTTTATATTTAGGTTTCCCTCTGTTCTCTCCTATATAGATGGATGAATTTGGAACTCTAAATCCAACATGGTTAGTAGTAGCTCTTTGAAACTTGACAAAATAAAGGAGTTCTCAGTTTTGTCTCTATGGTTTGTTTCCTCTTCAAGTAGCACTAGGCACAGACTGTGGAAAAGCACTTTCATTGAGAGGGGTTGCCAAGCTTCTAAGAAATAACGAGTTTCCGAAATACCAGCAAATATTTTTTCACCCAATCTTGATGATACTTGGTGGTAATGATCAGTACACAAATCCCACTTGGCTCACCAAATTTTGTCTTCTAGGTTGAAGCGTTCGTTTACTGTAGCTGTTTTTACATTTAGGTTTCCCTCTGTTCTCTCCTATATAGATAGATGAATTTGGAACTCTAAATCCAACATGGTTTGTAGTAGCTCTTTGAAACTTGACAAAATAAAGGAGTTCTCAGTTTTGTCTCTATGGTTTGTTTCCTCTTCAAGTAGCCCTAGGCACAGACTGTGGAAAAGCACTTTCATTGAGAGGGCTTGCCAAGCTTCTAAGAAATAACGAGTTTCCGAAATACCAGCAAATATTTTTTCACCCAATCTTGATGATACTTGGTGGTAATGATCAGTACACAAATCCCACTTGGCTCACCAAATTTTGTTCTTCTAGGTTGAAGCGTTCCTCTACATTAGCAGTTTTTATATTTAGGTTTCCCTCTGTTCTCTCCTATATAGATAGAAGAATTTGGAACACTAAATCCAACATGGATTGTAGTAGCTCTTTGAAACTTGACAAAACAAAGGAGTTCTCAGTTTTGTCTGTATGGTTTGTTTCCTCTTCAAGTAGCCCTAGGCACAGACTGTGGAAAAGCACTTTCATTGAGAGGGGTTGCCAAGCTTCTAAGAAATAACGAGTTTCCGAAATATCAGCAAATATTCTTTCACCCAATCTTGATGATACTTGGTGGTAATGATCAGTACACAAATCCGACGTGGCTCAGCAAATTTTGCTCTTCTAGGTTGAAGCGTTCGTCTACAGTAGCAGTTTTTATATTTAGGATATCTCTGTTCTCTCCTATATAGATAGATGAGTTTGGAACTCTAAATCCAACATGGTTTGTAGTAGCTCTTTGAAACTTGACAAAATAAAGGAGTTCTCAGTTTTGTCTCTATGGTTTGTTTCCTCTTCAAGTAGCCCTAATCACAGACTGTGGAAAAGCACTTTCATTGAGAGGGGTTGCAAAGCTTCTAAGAAATAACGAATTTCCGAAATACCAGCAAATATTTTTTCACCCAATCTTGATGATACTTGGTGTTAATGATCAGTACAAAAATCCCACTTGGATCACCAAATTTTGTTCTTCTAGGTTGAAGCGTTCGTCTACAGTAGCAGTTTTTATATATAGGTTTCCCTCTGTTCTCTCCTATATAGAAAGATGAATTTGGAACACTAAATAAAACACGGTTTGTAGTAGCTCTTTGAAACTTGACAAAATAAAGGAGTTCTCAGTTTTGTCTCTATTTTTTGTTTAATCTTCAATTAGCCCTAGGCACTGACTGTGGAAAAGCACTTTCATTGAGAGGGGTTGCCAAGCTTCTAAGAAATAAAGAGTTTCCGAAATACCAGCAAATATTTTTTCACCCAATCTTGATGATACTTGGTGGTAATGATCAGTACACAAATCCCACTTGGCTCACCAAATTTTGTTCTCCTAGGTTGAAGGGTTCGTCTACAGTAGCAGTTTTTACATTTACGTTTCACTCTTTTCTCTCATATATAGATAGATGAATTTGGAACTCTAAATCAAACATGGTTTTTAGTAGCTCTTTGAAACTTGACAAAATAAAGGAGTTCTCAGTTTTGTCCCTATGGTTTGTTTCCTCTTCAGGTAGCCCTAGGCACAGACTGTGGAAAAGCACTTTCATTGAGAGGGGTTGCCAAGCTTCTAAGAAATAACGAGTTTCCGAAATACCAGCAAATACTTTTTCACCCAATCTTGATGATACTTGGTGGTAATGATCAGTACACCAATCCTACTTGGCTCACCAAATTTTGTTCTTCTAGGTTGAAGCGTTCGTCTACAGTAGCAGTTTTTATATTTAGGTTTCTCTCTGTTCTCTCCTGTATAGAAAGATGAATTTGGAACACTAAATAAAACACGGTTTGTAGTAGCTCTTTGAAACTTGACAAAATAAAGGAGTTCTCAGTTTTGTCTCTATGGTTTGTTTCCACTTTAAGTAGCCCTAGGCACAGACTCTGGGAAAGCACTTTCATTGAAAGTGGTTGCCAAACTTCCAAGAAATAACGAGTTTCCGAAATACCAGCAAATATTTTTTCACCCAATCTTCATGATACTTGGTGGCAATGATCGTTACAAAATTCCCACTTGACTCACCAAATTTTGTTCTTCTAGGTTGAAGCGTTCGTTTACAGTGGCAGTTTTTATATTTAGGTTTCCCTCTGTTCTCTCCTATTCAGATAGATGAATTTGAACTCTAAATCCAACATGGTTTGTAGTAGCTCTTTGAAACTTGAAAAAATAAAGGAGTTCCTAGTTTTGTCTCTATGGTTTGTTTCCTCTTCAAGTAGCCCTACGCACACACTGTGGAAAAGCACTTTCATTGGAGGGGTTGCCAAGCTTCTAAGAAATAAGGAGTTCCCGAAATACCAGCAAATATTTTTTCACCCAATCTTGAAGATACTTGGTGCTAATGATCAGTACACAAATCCCACTTGGCTCACCAAATTTTGTTCTTCTAGGTTGAAGCGTTCGTCTACAGTAGCAGTTTTTATATTTAGGTTTCCCTCTGTTTTCTCATATATAGATAGATGAATTTGGAACTCTAAATCCAACATGGTTTGTAGTAGCTCTTTGAAACTTGACAAAATAAAGGAGTTCTCAGTTTTATCTCTATGGTTTGTTTCCTCTTCAAGTAGCCCTATGCACAGACTGTGGAAAAGCACTTTCATTGAGAGGGGTTGCCAAGCTTCTAAGAAATAACGAGTTTCCGAAATACCAGCAAATATTTTTTCACCGAATCTTGGTGATACTTGTTGCTAATGATCAGTACACAAATCCCACTTGGCTCACCAAATTTTGTTCTTCTAGGTTGAAGCGTTCGTCTACAGTAGCAGTTTTTATATTTAGGTTTCCCTCTCTTCTCTCCTATATAGATGGATGAATTTGGAACTCTAAATCCAACATGGTTTGTAGTAGCTCTTTGAAACTTGACAAAATAAAGGAGTTCTCACTTTTGTCTCTATGGTTTGTTTCCTCTTCAAGTAGCCCTAGGCACAGACTGTGGAAAAGCACTTTCATTGAGAGAGGTTGCCAAACTTCTAAGAAATAACGAGTTTCCGAAATACCAGCAAATATTTTTTCACCCAATCTTGATGATACTTGGTGGTAATGATCAGTACACAAATCCTACTTGGCTCACCAAATTTTGTTCTTCTAGGTTGAAGCGTTCGTCTACAGTAGCAGTTGTTATAATTCGGTTTCCCTCTGTTCTCTAATATTTAGATAGATGAATTTGGAACTCCAAATAAATCATGGTTTGTAGTAGCTCTTTGAAACTTGACAAAATAAAGGAGTTCTCACTTTTGTTTCTGTGGTTTGTTTAATCTTCAAGGAGCCCTAGGCCCAGACTGTGGAAAAGCACTTTCACTGAGAGGGGTTGCCAAGCTTCTAAGAAATAACGAGTTTCCGAAATACCAGCAAATATTTTTTCACCCAATCTTGATGATACTTGGTGGTAATGATCAGTACACAAATCCCACTTGGCTCACCAAGTTTTGTTCTTCTAGTTTGAAGGGTTCGTCTACAGTAGAAGTTTTTATATTTAGGTTTCTCTCTGTTCTCTCCTATATAGATAGATGAATTTGGAACTCTAAATCCAACATGGATTGTAGTAGCTCTTTGAAACTTGTCAAAATAAAGGAGTTCTCAGTTTTGTCTCTATGGTTTGTTTCCTCTTCAAGTAGCCCTAGGCACAGACTGTGGAAAAGCACTTTCATTGAGAGGGGTTGCCAAGCTTCTAAGAAATAACGAGTTTCCAAAATACCAGGAAATATTTTTTCACCCAAACTTGATGATACTTGGTGGTAATGATCAGTACACAAGTCCCACTTGGCTCACCAAATTTTGTTCTTCTAGTTTGAAACTTTCATCTACAGTAGCAGTTTTTATATTTAGGTTACCTTCTGTTCTCTCCTATTTAGATAGATTAATTTGGAACTCTAAATCCAACATGGTTTTTAGTAGCTCTTTGAAACTTGACAAAATAAAGGAGTTCTCAGTTTTGTCTCTATGCTATTTTTCCTCTTCCAGTAGCCCTAGTCACAAACTGTGGAAAAGCACTTTCATTGAGAGGGGTTGCCAAGCTTCTAAGATATTACGAGTGTCTGAAATACCAGCAAATATTTTTTCACCCAATCTTGATGATACTTGGTGGCAATGATCAGGAAACTTATCCCACTTGGCTCACCAAATTTTGTTCTTCTAGTTTGAAGCTTTCGTCTACAGTAGCAGTTTTTATATTTAGGCTTCCCCCTGTTCTCTCCTATTTAGATAGATGAATTTGGAACTCCAAATAAAACATGGTTTGTAGTAGCTCTTTGAAACTTGACAAAATAAAGGAGTTCTTACTTTTGTCTCTGTGTTTTGCTTAATCTTCAAGGAGCCCTAGGCACAGACTGTGGAGAAGCACTTTCATTGAGAGGGGTTGCCAAGCTTCTAAGAAATGAAGAGTTTCCGAAATACCAGCAAATATTTTTTCAAACAATCTTGATGATACTTTGTGATAATGATCAGTACACCAATCCCACTTGGCTCACCAAATTTTGTTCTTCTAGGTTGAAGTGTTCGTCTACAGTAGCAGTTTTTATATTTAGGTTTCCCTCTGTTCTCTCCTATACAGATAGATGAATTTGGAATTCTAAATCCAACATGGTTTTTAGTAGCTCTTTGAAACTTGACAAAATAAAGGAGTTCAGAGTTTTGTCCCTATGGTTTGTTTCCTGTTCAGGTAGCCCTAGGCACAGACTGTGGAAAAGCACTTTAATTGAGAGGGGTTGCAAAGCTTCTAAGAAATAACGAGTTTCCGAAATACCAGCAAATATTTTTTCACCCAATCTTGATGATACTTGGTGGTAATGATCAGTACACAAATCCCACTTGGCTCCCCAAATTTTGTTCTTCTAGGTTGAAGGGTTCGTCTACAGTAGCAGTTTTTATATTTAGGTTTCTCTCTGTTCTCTCCTATATAGATAGATGAATATGGAACTCTAAATCCAACATGGATTGTAGTAGCTCTTTGAAACTTGTCAAAATAAAGGAGTTCTCAGTTTTGTCTCTATGGTTTGTTTCCTCTTCAAGTAGCCCTAGGCACACACTGTGGAAAAGCACTTTCATTGAGAGGGGTTGCCAAGCTTCTAAGAAATAACGAGTTTCCGAAATACCAGCAAATACGTTTTCACCCAATCTTGATGATACTTGGTGGTAATGATCAGTACACCAATCCCACTTGGCTCACCAAATTTTGTTCTTCTAGGTTGAAGCGTTCGTCTACAGTAGCAGTTTTTATATTTAGGTTTCTCTCTGTTCTCTCCTGTATAGACAGATGAATTTGGAACTCTAAATCCAACATGGATTGTAGTAGCTCTTTGAAACTTGACAAAATAAAGGAGTTCTCAGTTTTGTCTCTATGGTTTGTTTCCTCTTCAAGTAGCCCTAATCACAGACTGTGGAAAAGCACTTTCATTGAGAGGGGTTGCCAAGCTTCTAAGAAATAACGAATTTCCGAAATACCAGCAAATATTTTTTCACCCAATCTTGATGATACTTGGTGGTAATGATCAGTACACAAATCCCACTTGGCTCCCCAAATTTTGTTCTTCTAGGTTGAAGCGTTCGTCTACAGTAGCAGTTTTTATATATAGGTTACCCTCTGTTCTCTCCTATATAGAAAGATGAATTTGGAACACTAAATAAAACACGGTTTGTAGTAGCTCTTTGAAACTTGACAAAATAAAGGAGTTCTCAGTTTGGTCTCTATGGTTTGTTTAATCTTCAAGTAGCCCTAGGCTCAGACTGTGGAAAAGCACTTTCATTGAGAGGGGTTGCCAAGCTTCAAAGAAATTACGAATTTCCGAAATACCAGGAAATATTTTTTCACCCAATCTTGAGGTTACTTGGTGGTAATGATCAGTACACAAACTCCACTTGGCTCACTAATTTTGTTCTTCTAGGTTTAAGCGTTCGTCTACAGTAGAAGTTTTTATATTTAGGTTTCACTCTGTTCTCTCCTATACAGATAGATGAATTTCGAACTCTAAATCCAACATGGTTTGTAGTACCTCTTTGAAACTTGACAAAATAAAGGAGTTCTCAGTTTTGTCTCTATGGTTTGTTTCCACTTTAAGTAGCCCTAGGCACAGACTCTGGGAAAGCACTTTCATTGAAAAGGGTTGCCAAGCTTCCAAGAAATAACGAGTTTCCGAAATACCAGCAAATATTTTTTCACCCAATCTTCATGATACTTGGTGGCAATGATCGGAACAAAATTCCCACTTGACTCACCAAATTTTGTTCTTCTAGGTTGAAGCGTTCGTCTACAGTAGCAGTTTTTATATTTAGGTTTCCCTCTGTTCTCTCCTATAAGATAGATGAATTTGAACTCTAAATCCAACATGGTTTGTAGTAGCTCTTTGAAACTTGACAAAATAACGGAGTTCCTAGTTTTGTCTCTATGGTTTGTTTCCTCTTCAAGTAGCCCTACGCACAGACTGTGGAAAAGCACTTTCATTGGAGGGGTTGCCAAGCTTCTAAGAAATAACGAGTTCCCGAAATACCAGCAAATATTTTTTCACCCAATCTTGATGATACTTGGTGCTAATGATCAGTACACAAATCCCACTTGGCTCACCAAATTTTGTTCTTCTAGGTTGAAGCGTTCGTCTACAGTAGCAGTTTTTATATTTAGGTTTCCCTCTGTTTTCTCATATATAGATAGATGAATTTGGAACTCTAAATCCAACATGGTTTGTAGTAGCTCTTTGAAACTTGACAAAATAAAGGAGTTCTCAGTTTTGTCTCTATGGTTTGTTTCCTCTTCAAGTAGCCCTATGCACAGACTGTGGGAAAGCACTTTCATTGAGAGGGGTTGCCAAGCTTCTAAGAAATAACGAGTTTCCGAAATACCAGCAAATATTTTTTCACAGAATCTTGATGATACTTGTTGCTAATGATCAGTACACAAATCCCACTTGGCTCACCAAATTTTGTTCTTCTAGGTTGAAGCGTTCGTCTACAGTAGCAGTTTTTATATATAAGTTTCCCTCTATTCTCTCCTATATAGATGGATGAATTTGGAACTCTAAATCTAACATGGTTTGTAGTAGCTCTTTGAAACTTGACAAAATAAAGGAGTTCTCAGTTTTGTCTCTATGGTTTGTTTCCTCTTCAAGTAGCCCTAGGCACAGACTGTGGAAAAGCACTTTCATTGAGAGGGGTTGCCAAGCTTCTAAGAAATAACGAGTTTCCGAAATACCAGCAAATATTTTTTCACCCAATCTTGATGATACTTGGTGGTAATGATCACTACACAAATCTCACTTGGCTCACCAAATTTTGTTCTCCTAGGTTGAAGCGTTCGTCTACAGTAGCAGTTTTTACATTTACGTTTCACTCTTTTCTCTCCTATATAGATAGATGAATTTGGAACTCTAAATCCAACATGGTTTGTAGTAGCTCTTTGAAACTTGATAAAATAAAGGAGTTCTCAGGTTTGTCTCTATGGTTTGTTTCCTCTTCAAGTAGCCCTAGGCACAGACTGTGGAAAAGCACTTACATTGAGAGAGGTTGCCCAACTTCTAAGAAATAACGAGTTTCCGAAATACCAGCAAATATTTTTTCACCCAATCTTGATGATACTTGGTGGTAATGATCAGTACACCAATCCCACTTGGCTCACCAAATTTTGTTCTTCTAGGTTGAAGCGTTCATCTACAGTAGCAGTTTTTATATTTAGGTTTCTCTCTGTTCTCACCTGTATAGATAGATGAATTTGGAACTCTAAATCCAACATGGATTGTAGTAGCTCTTTGAAACTTGACAAAATAAGGGAGTTCTCAGTTTTGTCTCTATGGTTTGTTTCCTCTTCAAGTAGCCCTAATCACAGACTGTGGAAAAGCACTTTCATTGAGAGGGGTTGCCAAGCTTCTAAGAAATAACGAGTTTCCGAAATACCAGCAAATATTTTTTCACCCAATCTTGATGATACTTGGTGTTAATGATCAGTACACAAATCCCACTGGGATCACCAAATTTTGTTCTTCTAGGTTGAAGCGTTCGTCTACAGTAGCAGTTTTTATATATAGTTTTCCCTCTTTTCTCTCCTATATAGAAAGATGAATTTGGAACACTAAATAAAACACGGTTTGTAGTAGCTCTTTGAAACTTGAAAAAATAAAGGAGTTCTCAGTTTTGTCTCTATGGTTTGTTTAATCTTCAAGTAGCCCTAGGCTCAGACTGTGGAAAAGCACTTTCATTGAGAGGGGTTGCCAATCTTCAAAGAAATTACGAATTTCCGAATTACCAGGAATTATTTTTTCACCCAATCTTGAGGAATCTTGGTGGTAATGATCAGTACACAAACTCCACTTGGCTCACCAAATTTTGTTCTTCTAGGTTTAAGCGTTCGTCTACAGTAGAAGTTTTTATATTTAGGTTTCACTCTGTTCTCTCCTATATAGATAGCTGAATTTGGAACTCTAAATCCAACATGGTTTGTAGTACCTCTTTGAAACTTGACAAAATAAAGGAGTTCTCAGTTTTGTCTCTATGGTTTGTTTCCACTTTAAGTAGCCGTAGGCACAGACTCTGGGAAAGCACTTTCATTGAAAGTGGTTGCCATGCTTCCAAGAAATAACGAGTTTCCGAAATACCAGCAAATATTTTTTCACCCAATCTTCATGATACTTGGTGGCAGTGATCTGTACAAAATTCCCACTTGACTCACCAAATTTTGTTCTTCTAGGTTGAAGCGTTCGTCTACAGTAGCATTTTTTATATTTAGGTTTACCTCTGTTCTCTCCTATACAGATAGATGAATTTGAACTCTAAATCCAACATGGTTTGTAGTAGCTATTTGAAACTTGACAAAATAAAGGAGTTCTCATTTTTGTCTCTATGGTTTGTTTCCTCTTCAAGTAGCCCTAGGCACAGACTGTGGAAAAGCACTTTCATTGAGAGGGCTTGCCAAGCTTCTAAGAAATAACGAATTTCCGAAATACCAGCAAATATTTTTTCACCCAATCTTGATGATTCTTGTTGCTAATGATCAGTACACAAATCCCACTTGGCTCACCAAATTTTGTTCTTCTAGGTTGAAGCATTCGTCTACAGTAGCAGTTTTTATATTTAGGTTTCCCTCTGTTCTCTCCTATATAGACAGATGAATTTGGAACTCTAAATCCAAAATGGTTTGTAGTAGCTCTTTGAAACTTGACAAAATAAAGGAGTTCTCACTTTTGTCACTATGGTTTGTTTCCTCTTCAAGTAGCCCTAGGCACAGAATGTGTAAAAGCACTTTATTGAGAGGGGTTGCCAACTTTCTAAGAAATAACAAGTTTCCAAAATACCAGCAAATATTTTTTCACCCAATCTTGATGATACTTGGTGGTAATGATCAGTACACGAATCCCACTTGGCTGACCAAATTTTGTTCTCCTAGGTGAAGCGTTCGTCTACAGTAGCAGTTTTTACATTTAGGTTTCACTCTGTTCTCTCATATATAGATAGATGAATTTGGAACTCTAAATCCAACATGGTTTGTAGTAGCTCTTTGAAACTTGAAAAAATAAAAGAGTTCTCAGTTTTGTCTCTATGGTTTGTTTCCTCTTCAAGTAGCCCTAGGCACAGTCTGTGGAAAAGCACTTTCATTGAGAGGGGTTGCCAAGCTTCTAAGAAATAACGAGTTTCCGAAATACCAGCAAATATTTTTTCACCCAATCTTGATGATACTTGTTGGTAATGATCAGTACACCATTCCCACTTGGCTCAACAAATTTTTTTCTTCTAGTTTGAAACTTTCGTCTACAGTAGCAGTTTTTATATTTAGGTTTCCCTCTGTTCTCTCCTATTTAGATAGATTAATTTGGAACTCTAAATCCAACATGGTTTTTAGTAGCTCTTTGAAACTTGACAAAATAAGGAGTTCTCAGTTTTGTCTCTATGGTTTTTTTCCTCTTCCAGTAGTCCTAGGCACAAACTGTGGAAAAGCACTTTCATTGAGAGGGGTTGCCAATCTTCTAAGAAATTACGAGTTTCTGAAATACCAGCAAATATTTTTTCACCCAATCTTGATGATACTTGGTGGTAATGATCAGGACACTTATCCCACTTGGCTCACCAAATTTTGTTCTTCTAGTTTGAAGCTTTCGTCTACAGTAGCAGTTTTTATATTTAGGTTTACCTCTGTTCTCTCCTATTTAGATAGATGAATTTGGAACTCCAAATAAAACATGGTTTGTAGTAGCTCTTTGAAACTTGACACAATAAAGGAGTTCTTACTTTTGTCTCTGTGCTTTATTTAATCTTCAAGGAGCCCTAGGCACAGACTGTGGAAAAGCACTTTCATTGAGAGGGGTTGCCAAGCTTCTAAGAAATAACGAGTTTCCGAAATACCAGCAAATATTTTTTCACCCAATCTTGATGATACTTGGTGATAATGATGAGTACAAAAATCCCACTTGGCTCACCATATTTTGTTCTTCTAGGTTGAAGCGTTCGTCTACAGTAGCAGTTTTTATATTTAGGTTTCCCTCTGTTCTCTCCTATAGAGATAGATGAATTTGGAATTCTAAATCCAACATGGTTTTTAGTAGCTCTTTGAAACTTGACAAAATAAAGGAGTTCTCAGTTTTGTCCCTATGGTTTGTTTCCTCTTCAGGTAGCCCTAGGCACAGACTGTGGAAAAGCACTTTCATTGAGAGGGGTTGCCAAGCTTCTAAGAAATAACGAGTTTCCGAAATACCAGCAAATATTTTTTCACCCAATCTTGATGATACTTGGTGGTAATGATCAGTACACAAATCCCAATTGGCTCATCAAATTTTGTTCATCTAGGTTGAAGCGTTCGTTTACAGTAGCAGTTTTTATTTTTAGGTTTACCTCTGTTCTCTCCTATTTAGATAGATGAATTTGGAACTCTAAATAAATCATGGTTTGTAGTAGCTCTTTGAAACTTGACAAAATAAAGGAGTACTCAGTTTTGTCTCTATGGTTTGTTTCCTCTTCAAGTAGCCCTAGGCACAGACTGTGGAAAAGCACTTTCATTGAAAGGGGTTGCCCAGCTTCCAAGACATTACGAGTTTCCGAAATACCAGCAAATATTTTTTCACCCAATCTTGATGATACTTGGTGGTAATGATCAGTACACAAATCCCACTTGGCTCACCAAATTTAGTTTATCTAGGTTGAAGCGTTAGTCTACCGTAGCAGTTTTCATATTTAGGTTACCGTCTTTTTCTCCTATATAGATAGACAAATTTGGAACTCTAAATCCAACATGGTTTGTAGTAGCTCTTTGAAACTTGACAAAATAAAGTAGTTCTCCGTTTTGTCTCTATGGTTTTTTTTCCTATTCAAGTAGCCCTAAGCAGAGACTGTGGAAAAGCACTTTCATTGAAAGGGGTTGCCAAGCATCCAAGAAATTACGTGTTTCCGAAATACCAGCAAATATTTTTTCACCCAATCTTGATGATACGTGGTGGTAATGAAAAGTACACCAATCCCACTTGGCTCACCAAATTTTGTTTTGCTAGGTCGAAGCCTTCGTTTACAGTAGCAGTTTTATTTTCAGGTTTCACTCTCTTCTCTCCTATATAGATATATTAATTTGGAACACTAAATCCAACATGGTTTGTAGAAGGTCTTTGAAACTTGACAAAATAAAGGAGTTCTCAGTTTTGTCTCTATGGTTTGTTTCCTCTTCAATTAGCCCTAAGCAGAGACTGTGGAAAAGCACTTTCATTGAAAGGGGTTGCCCAGCTTCCAAGACATTACGAGTTTCCGACATATCAGCAAATATTTTTTCACCCAATCTTGTTGATACGTGGTGGTAATGAAAAGTACACAAATCCCACTTGGCTCACCAAATTTTTGTTCTGCTAGGTTGAAGCGTTCCTTTACAGTAGCAGTTTTTATATTTAGGTTTCCCTCTGTTCTCTCCTATATAGATAGATGAATTTAGAACACTAAATCCAACATGGTTTGTAGCAGCTCTTTGAAACTTGACAAAATATAGTAGTTCTCAGTTTTGTCTCTATGGTTTGTTTTCCTTCAAGTTTCCCTAGGCATAGACTGTGGAAAAGCACTTTCTTTGAGAAGGGGTTGCCAAGCTTCTAAGAAATAACAAGTTTCCGAAATACCAGCAAATATTTTTTCACCCAATCTTGATGATACTTGGTGGTAATGATCAGTACACAAACCCCACTTGGCTCACCAAATTTTGTTCTTCTAGGTTGAAGCGTTCGTCTACAGTAGCAGTTTTTATATTTAGGTTTCCCTCTGTTCTCTCCAATATATAGATGAATTTAGAACTCTAAATCCAACATGGTTTGTAGTAGCTCTTTGAAACTTGACAAAACAAAGTAGTTCTCTGTTTTATCTCTCTGGTTTTGTTTACGCTTTAAGTAGCCCTAGGCACAGACTCTGGAAAAGCACTTTCATTGAAAGGGGTTGCCAAGCTTCGAAGGAATAACGAGTTTCCGAAATACCAGCAAATATTTTTTCACCCAATCTTGATGATACTTGGTGGTAATGATCAGTACACAAACCCCACTGGGCTCACCAAATTTAGTTCTTGTAGGTTTAAGCGTTCGTCTAAAGTAGCAGGTTTTATATTTAGGTTTCACTCTGTCTCTCCTATATAGATAGATGAATTTGGAACTCTAAATCCAACATGGTTTGTAGTAGCTCTTAGAAACTTGACAAAAAAAGTAGTTCTCTGTTTTGTCTATATGATTTCTCCTCTTAAATAGCCCTATGCACAGACTGTGGAAGCACCTCCATTGAGTGGGGTTGCCAAGCCTCTGAGAAATAATATCCGAAATCCTAAGCCCCAATAATATTTTCTCACAATACTTGATGGAATAAT
>NW_027515043.1:73930-98090 GCF_048772815.1 Callospermophilus lateralis | reverse complement strand
ACCAAATTGTGTTCTTCTAGGTTGAAGCGTTCATCTACAGTAGCAGTTTTTATATTTAGGTTTCACTCTGTTCTCTCCTATATGGTTAGATGAATTTGGAACTCTAAATCCAACATGGTTTGTAGTAGCTCTTTGAAACTCGACAAAATAAAGGAGTTCTCAGATTTGTCTCTATTGTTTGTTTCCTCTTCAAGTAGCCCTAGGCACACACTGTGGAAAAGCACTTTCATTGAGAGGGGTTGCCAAGCTTCTAAGAAATAACGAGTTTCCGAAATACCAGCAAATATTTTTTCACCCAATCTTGATGATACGTGGTGGTAATGATCAGTACAAAAAACCCACTTGGCTGACCAAATTGTGTTCTTCTCGTTTGAAGCGTTCGTCTAGAGTAGCAGTTTTTATGTTTAGGTTTCACTCTGTTCTCTTCTATATAGATAGATGAATTTGGAACTATAAATCCAACATGGTTTGTAGTAGCTCTTTGAAATTTGACAAAATAAAGTAGTTCTCAGTTTTTCTCTATTGTTTATTTCCTCTTCAAGTAGCCCTAGGCACAGACTGTGGAAAAGGACTTTCATAGAGAGGGGTTGCCAAGCTTCCAAAAATAACGAGTTTCCGAAATTCCAGCAAATATTTTTTCACCCAATCTTGATGATACTTGGTAGTAATGATCGGTAGACAAATCCCACTTGGCTCAACAAATTTTGTTCTTCTATTTTGAAGCGTTCGTTTTCAGTAGCAGTTTATATTTTTAGGTTTCCCTCTGTTCTCTCCTATATAGATAGATGAATTTGGAACTCTAAATCCAACATGGTTTGTAGTAGCTCTTTGAATCTTGACAAAAAAAGTAGTTCTCAGTTTTGTCTCTATGATTTGTTTCCTCTTCAAGTAGCCCTAAGCACAGACTATGAAAAAGCACTTTCATTGAGAGGGGTTGCCAATCTTCTAAGAAATAACGAGTTTCCGAAATACCAGCAAATATTTTTTCACCCAATCTTGATGATATTTGGTGGTAATGATCTGTACAAAAATCCCACTTGACTCACCAAATTTTGTTCTTCTAGGTTGAAGCGTTCGTTTACAGTAGCAGTTTATATTTATAGGTTTCCCTCTGTTCTCTCCTATATAGATAGATGAATTTGGAACTTTAAATCCAACATGGTTTGTAGTAGCTCTTTGAAACTTGACAAAATACAGGAATTCTCAATTTTTCTCTATGATTTGTTTCCTCTTCAAGTAGCCCTAAGCAGAAACTGTGGAAAAGCACTTTCATTGAAAGGGGTTGCCAAGCTTCCAAGAAATTACGAGTTTCCGAAATACCAGCAAATATTTTATCACCCAATCTTGATGATACTTGGTGGTAATGATCGGTACACAAATCCCACTTGACTCACCAAATTTTGTTCTTCTAGGTTGAAGCGTTCATTTACAGTAGCAGTTTTTTATTTTTAGGTTTTCCTTTGTTCTCTCCTATATAGATAGATGAATTTGCACTCTAAATCCAACATGGTTTGAGTAGCTCTATGATACTTGACATAAAAATGTAGTTCTCAGTTTTGTCTCTATGATTTGTTTCCTCTTCAAGTATCCCTAAGCAGAGACTGTGGAAAAGCAATTTCACTGAATAGGGTTGCCAAGCTTCAAAGGAATTACGAGTTTCCGAAATACCAGCAAATATTTTTTCACCCAATCTTCATGACACGTGGTGGTAATGATCGGTACACAAATCCAACTTGACTCACCAAATTTTGTTCTTCTAGATTGAAGCGTTCTTTCACAGTAGCAGTTTATATTTTTAGGTTTCCCTCTGTTCTCTCCTATATAAATAGATGAATTTGGAACTCTAAATCCAACATGGTTTGTAGTAGCCCTTTGAAAATTCACAAGATAAAGGAGTTCTCACTTTTGTCTCTATTGTTTGTTTCCTCTTCAATTAGCCCTAGGCACACTCTGTGGAAAAGCACTTTCATTGAGAGGGGTTGCCAAGCTTCCAAGAAATTAAGAGTTTCTGAAATACCAGCAAATATTTTTTCACCCAATCTGGATGATACGTGGTGGTAATGACAAGTACACAAATCCCACTTGGCTCACCAAATTTTGTTCTTCTAGGTTGAAGCGTTCGTTTACAGTAACAGTTTTTTTTTTAAGAGGTTTCACTCTGTTCTCTCCTATATAGATAGATGAATTTGGAACTCTAAATCCCACATGGTTTGTAGTAGCTTTTTGAAACATGACAAAATAAAGCAGTTCTCAGTTTTGTCTCTATGGTTTGTTTCCTCTTCAAGTAGCCTTAGGCACAGACTGTGGAAAAGGAGTTTCATTGAGAGGAGTTGCCAAGCTTGTAAGAAATAAGAATTTTCCGAAATACCAGCAAATACTTTTTCACCCTATCTTGATGATACTTGGTGGTAATGATCAATACACAATTCCCACTTGGCTCACCAAATTTTGTTCTTCTAAGTTGAAGTGTTCTTCTACACTAGCAGTTTTTATATTTAGGTTTCCCTCTGTTCTCTCTTATATAGATAGATGAATTTGGTACTCTAAATCCAACATGGTTTGTATTAGCTCTTTGAAACTTGACAAAATAAAGGAGTTCTCAGTTTTGACTCTATGGTTTGTTTCCTCTTCAAGTAGCCCTAAGCAGAGACTGTGGAAAAGCACTTTCATTCAGAGGGGTTGCCAAGAATTCAAGAAATTACGAGTTTCCGAAATACCTGCAAATATTTTTTCACCCAAACTTGATGATACGTGTTAGTAATGACAAGTACACAAATCCCACTTGTCTCACCAAATTTTGTTCTTCTAGGTTGAAGCGTTCGTTTACAGTAACAGTTTCTATAATTAGGTTTCACTCTGTTCGCTCTTATATAGATAGATGAATTTGGAACTCTAAATCCAACATCTTTTGTAGTATCTCTTTGAAACTTGACAAAGTAAAGTAATTCTCCGTTTTGTCTCTATGGTTTGTTTCCTCTTCAAGTAGCCCTAGGAACAGACTGTGGAAAAGCACTTTCATTGAGAGGAGTGGCCAAGCTTGTAAGAAATAACAAGTTTCCTAAATACCAGCAAATATTTTTTCACAAAATCTTGATGATACTTTTTGGTAATGATCAGTACACAAATCCCACTTGGCTCTCCAAACTTTGTTCTTCTAGGTTGAATCGTTCGTCCACAGTAGCAGTTTTTATATTTAGGTTTTCCTATTTTCTCTCCTAAATAGATATATGCATTTGGAACTATAAATCCAACATGGTTTGTAGTAGCTTTTTGAAACTTGACAAAATGAAGGAGTTCTCAGTTTTGTATCTATGATTTGTTTCCTCTTCAAGTAGCCCTAAGAAGAGACTGTGGAAAAGCTATTTCATGGAAAGTGGTCACCAAGTTTCCAAGAAATTACGTTTCCTAAATACCAGCAAATATTTTTTTAACCAATCTTGATGATACTTGGTGGTAATGATCAGTACACAAATCCCACTTGGATCACCAAATTGTGATCTTCTAGGGTGAAGCGTTCGTCTACAGTAGCAGTTTTGAATTTAGGTTTCACTCTGTTCTCCCCATTATACATAGATGAATTTGGAACTCTAAATCCAACATGGTTTGTAGTAGCTCTCTGAAAGTTGCAAAATAAAGGATTGCTCAGTTTTATCTCTATGGTTTGTTTCCTCTTCAAGTAGCCCTAGGCACAGACTGTAAAAAAGCACTTTCATTGAGAGGCGTTGTCAAGCTTCTAAGAAATAACGAGTTTCCGAAATACCTGCAAATATTTTTTCACCCAATCTTGATGATACTTGGTGGTAATGATCAGTACACAAATCCCACTTGGCTCTCCAAATTTTGTTCTTCTAGGTTGAAGCTTTCGTCTACAGTAGCAGTTTTTATATTTAGGTTTCACTCTGTTCTCTCCTATATAGATAGATGAATTTGGATTGTACTAGCTCTTTGAAACTTGACAAAATAAAGGAGTTCTCAGATTTGTCTCTATGGTTTGTTTCCTCTTCAAGTAGCAATAGGCACAGACTGTGGAAAAGCACTTTCATTGAGAGGGGTTGTCAAGCTTCTAAGAAATAACGAGTTTCTGAAATACCAGGAAATATTTTTTTCACCCAATCTTGTGGATACGTGGTGGTAATATCACTACACATAACCCACTTGGCTGACCAAATTGTGTTCTTCTAGGTTGAAGCGTTCATCTACAGTAGCAGTTTTTATATTTAGGTTTTACTCTGTTCTCTCCTATATGGATAGATGAATTTGGAACTCTAAATCCAACATGGTTTGTAGTAGCTCTTTCAAACTCGACAAAACAAAGGAGTTCTCAGATTTGTCTCTATGGTTTGTTTCCTCTTCAAGTAGCCCTAGGCACAGACTGTGGAAAAGGACTTTCATTGAGAGGGGTTGCCAAGCTTCCAAAAAATAACGAGTTTCCGAAATTCCAGCAAATATTTTTTCACCCAATCTTGATGATACTTGGTAGTAATGATCGGTAGATAAATCCCACTTGGCTCACCAAATTTTGTTCTTCTACGTTGAAGCGTTCGTTTACAGTAGTAGTTTTCATATTTAGGTTTCCCTCTGTTCTCTCCTATATAGATAGATGAATTTGGAACTCTAAATCCAACATGGTTTGTAGTAGCTTTTTGAAACTTGAAAAAAAAAGTAGTTCTCAATTTTGTCTCTATGGTTTGTTTCCTCTTCAAGTAGCCCTAGGCAGAGACTGTGGAAAAGCACTTTCATTGAAAGGGGTTGCCAAGCTTCCCAGAAATTATGAGTTTTCATAACACCAGCACATATTTTTTCACCCAATCTTGAAGATACGTGGTGGAAATGACAAGTACAAAAATCCCACTTTGCTCACCAAATTTTGTTCTTCTAGGTTGAAGCGTTCATTTACAGTAGCAGTTTTTGTTTTTAGGTGTCGCTCTGTTCTATCCTATATAGATAGATGAATTTGGAACTCTAAATCCAACATGGTTTTTAGTAGCTCTTTGAAAATTGACAAAAACAGCAGTTCTCAGTTTTTTCTCTACGGTTTCTTTCCTCTTCAAGAAGCCCTAAGCAGAGATTGTGGAAAAGCACTTTCATCGAAAGGGGGTGCCAAGCTTCCAAAAAATTACAAGTTTCCAAAATACCAGAAAATATCTTTTCACCAATCTTGATTATACGTCGTGGAAATGACAAGTACACAAATCCTACTTGGCTCACAAATTTTGTTCTTCTAGGTGGAAGGGTTCGTTTACAGCAGCAGTTTTTATTTTTAGGTTTCACTCTGTTCTCTACTATATAGATAGATGAATTTGGAACTCTAAATCCAACATGGTTTGTAGTAGCTCTTGAAACTTGACAAAAAAAAGGAGTTCTCAGTTTTGACTCTATGGTTTGTTTTTTCGTCAAGTAGCCCTAAACAGAGACTGTGGAAAGGCACTTTCATTCAGAGGGGTTGCCAAGCTTCCAAGTAATTACGAGTTTCCGAAAGACCAGCAAATATTTTTTCACCCAATCTGCATGATACTTGGTAGTAATGACCGGTACACAAATCCCCCTTGGCTCACCAAATTTTGTTCTTCTAGGATGAAGCGTTCGTTTACAATAGCAGTATTTATATTTAGGTTTCATTGTGTTCTCTCCTATATAGATAGATGAATTTAAAACTCTAAATCCAACATGGTTTGTAGTAGCTCTTTGAAACTTGACAAAATAAAGGTATTCCATGTTTTTCTCTATGATTTGTTTCCTCTTCAAGTAGCCCTAATCAGAGACTGTGGAAAAGCACTTTCATTGAAAGGGGTCGCCAAGCTTCCAAGAAATTACGAGTTTCCGAAATACCAGCAAATATTTTTTTACCCAATATTGATGATACGTGGTGGTAATGATCGGTACACAAATCCCACTTGGCTCACCAAATTTTGTTCTTCTAGGTTGAAGCGTTCGTTTACAGTAGCAGTTTATATTTTTAGGTTTCCCTCTATTCTCTCCTATATAGATAGATGAATTTGGAACGCTAAATCCAACATGGTTTGTAGTAGCTCTTTGAAACTTGACAAAATAAAGGAGTTCTCAGTTTTGTCTCTATGGTTTGTTTCCTCTTCAAGTGGCCCTAGGCACAGACTGTGGAAAAGTACTTTCATTGAGAGGGGTTGCCCATCTTCTAAGAAATAACGAGTTTCCGAAACACCAGCAAATATTTTTTCACCCAATAATGTTGATACTTGGTGGTAATGATCAGTACACAAATCCCACTTGGCTCACCAAATTTTGTTCTTCTTGGTTGAAGCGTTCATTTACAGTAGCAGTTTTTTTTATTTTTAGGTTTCCCTTTGTTCTCGCCTATATACATAGATGAATTTGCACTCCAAATCCACCATGGCTTGTAGTAGCTCTATGATACTTGACATAAAAAAGTAGTTCTCAGTTTTGTCTCTATGATTTGTTTCCTCTTCAAGTAGCCCTTAGCAGAGACTGTGGAAAAGCACTTCCATTGAAAGGGGTTGCCAAGCTTCAAAGGAATTACGAGTTTCCGAAATACCAGCAATTATTTTTTCACCCAATCTTGATGATACGTGGTGTTATGCCAAGTACACAAATCCACTTGGCTCACCAAATTTTGTTCTTCTAGGTTGAAGCGTTCGTTTACAGTAGCAGTTTTTTATTTTTAGGTTTCCATCTGTTCTCTCCAATATAGATAGATGAATTTGGAACTCTAAATCCAACATGGTTTGTAGTAGCTCTTTGAAACTTGACAAAATAAAGGAGTTCTCAGTTTTGTCTCTATGGTTTGTTTCCTCTTCAAGTAGCCCTAGGCACAGACTGTGGAAAAGCACTTTCATTGAAAGGTGTTGCGAAGCTTCCAAGAAATAACGACTTTCTGAAATACCAGCAAATATTTTTTCACACAATCTTGATGATACGTGGTGGTAATGATCTATACACATAACCCACTTGGATGACCAAATTGTGTTCTTCTAGTTTGACGCGATCGTCTACTGTAGCAGTTTTTATATTTAGGTTTCCCTCTGTTCTCTCTTATATAGATAGAAGAATTTGGAACTCTAAATCCAACATGATTTGTAGTAGCTCTTTGAAACTTGAAAAAAAAAAGGAGTTCTCAGTTTTGACTCTATGGTTTGTTTTGTCGTCAAGTAGCCCTAAACAGAGACTGTGGAAAAGCACTTTTATTGAAAGGGGTTGCCAAGCTTCCAAGAAATAACGAGTTTCCGAAATACCAGCAAATATTTTTTCACCCAATCTTGATGATACGTGGTGGTAATGATCAGTACAAAAAACCCACTTGCCTGACCATATTGTGTTCTTTTCGTTTGAAGCGTTCGTTTACAGTAGCAGTTTTTATATGTAGGTTTTTCTCTGTTCTCTTCTATATAGATAGATGAATTTGGAACTCTAAATCCAAATGGTTTGTAGTAGCTCTTTGAAACTTGACAAAATAAAGTAGTTCTCAGTTTTGTCTCTATGGTTTATTTCCTCTTCAAGCAGCCCTAGGCACAGACTGTGGAAAAGGACTTTCAATGAGAGGGGTTGCCAAGCTACCCAAGTAATTACGAGTTTCCGAAATACCAGCAAATATTTTTTCTCCCAATCTGCATGATACTTGGTGGTAATGACCGGTACACAAATCCCACTTGGCTCACCAAATTTTGTTCTTCTACGTTGAAGCGTTCGTTTACAGTAGTAGTTTTCATATTTAGGTTTCCCTCTGTTCTCTCCTATATAGATAGATGAATTTGGAACTCTAAATCCAACATGGTTTTTAGTAGCTTTTTGAAACTTGAAAAAAAAAGTAGTTCTCAATTTTGTCTCTATGGTTTGTTTCCCCTTCAAGTAGCCCTAGGCAGAGACTGTGGAAAAGCACTTTCATTGAAAGGGGTTGCCAAGCTTCCCAGAAATTATGAGTTTTCATAACACCAGCACATATTTTTTCACCCAATCTTGAAGATACGTGGTGGAAATGACAAGTACAAAAATCCCACTTGGCTCACCAAATTTTGTTCTTCTAGGTTGAAGCGTTCGTTTACAGTAGCAGTTTTTGTTTTTAGGTGTCGCTCTGTTCTATCCTATATAGATAGATGAATTTGGAACTCTAAATCCAACATGGTTTTTAGTAGCTCTTTGAAAATTGACAAAAACAGTAGTTCTCAGTTTTTTCTCTACGGTTTCTTTCCTCTTCAAGTAGCCCTAAGCAGAGATTGTGGAAAAGCACTTTCATCGAAAGGGGGTGCCAAGCTTCCAAAAAATTACAAGTTTCCAAAATACCAGAAAATATTTTTTCACCAATCTTGATTATACGCGGTGGAAATGACAAGTACACAAATCCTACTTGGCTCACAAATTTTGTTCTTCTAGGTGGAAGGGTTCGTTTACAGCAGCAGTTTTTATTTTTAGGTTTCACTCTGTTCTCTACTATATAGATAGATGAATTTGGAACTCTAAATCCAACATGGTTTGTAGTAGCTCTTTGAAACTTTACAAAATAAAGTAGTTCTCAGTTTTGCCTCTATGGTTTGTTTCCTCTTCATGTAGCCCTAGGCACATACTGTGGAAAAGCACTTTCATTGAGAGTGGTTGCCAAGCTTCTAAGAAATAACTAGTTTACGAAATACCAGTAAATATTTTTTACCCAATCTTGATGATACGTAGTGGTAATGACAAGTACACAATCCAACTTGGCTCAACAAAATTTGTTCTTCTAGGTTGAAGCGTTCGTTTACAGTAGCATTTTTTATTTTTAAGTTTCACTCTGTTCTCAAATATATACATAGATGAATTTGGAACTCTAAATCCAACATGGTTTGCAGTAGCTCTTTGAAACTTGACAAAATAAAGTAGTTCTCTGTTTTGTCTCTATGGTTTGTTTCCTCTTCAAGTAGCCCTAGGCAGAAACTGTGGAAAAGCACTTTCATTGAAAGGGGTTGCCAAGCTTCCAAGAAATTACAAGTTTCCAAAATCCCAGCACATATTTTTTCACCCAATCTTGATGATACGTGGTGGTAATGACAAGTACACAAATCCCACTTGGCTCACCAAATTTTGTTCTTCTAGGTTGAAGCGTTCGTCTATAGTAGCAGTTTTTATATTTAGGTTTCCCTCTGTTCTCTCCTATATAGATAGATGAATTTGGAACTCTAAATCCAACATGGGTGGTAGTAGCTCTTTAAACATGAACAAAAAAAAGCATTTCTCAGTTTTGTCTCTATGATTTGTTTCCTCTTCAAGTAGCCCTAAGCAGAGACTGCGGAAAAGCACTTTCATTGAAAGGGGTTGCCAAACTTCCAAGAAATTACGAGTTTCCGAAATACCAGCAAATATTTTTTCACCCAATCTTGATGATACTTGGTGGTAATCATCAGGACACAAATCCCACTTGGCTCACCAAATTTTGTTCTTCTAGATTGAAGCGTTCGTTTACAGTAGCAGTTTTTATTTTTAGGTGTCAATCTGTTCTATCCTATATAGATAGATGTATTTGGAACCCTAAATCCAACATGGTTTGTAGTAGCTCTTTAAAACTTGAAAAAATAAAGGAGTTCTCAGTTTTTTCTCTGTAGTTTGATTCTTCATCAAGTAGCCCTAAGCACAGACTGTGGAAAAGCATTTTCATTGAGAAGGTTTGCCAAGTTTCTAAGAAACAAAGAGTTTCCAAAATACCAGCAAATCTTTTTTCACCCAATCTTGATGAAACATGGTGGTAATGACAAGGACACAAATCCCACTTGGCTCACCAAATTTTGTTCTTCTAGGTTGAAGCGTTCGTTTACAGTAGTGGTTTTTATTTTTAGGTGTCAATCTGTTCTATCCTATATAGATAGATGAATTTGGAACTCTAAATCCAACATGGGTTGTAGTAGCTCTTTGAAACTTGACAAAATAAAGGAGTTCTCAGTTTTGTCTCTATGGTTTGTTTCCTCTTCAAAAGTCCTAGGCACAGACTGTGGAAAAGCACTTTCATTGAGAGGGGTTGCAAAGCTTCTAAGAAATAACAAGTTTCCGAAATACCAGCAAATATTTTTTCACCCAATCTTGATGATGCTTGGTGGTAATGATCAGAACACAAATCCCACTTGGCTCACCAAATTTTGTTCTTCTAGGTGGAAGCGTTCGTCTACAGTAGCAGTTTTTATATTTATTTTTCCCTCTGTTCTCTCCTATATAGATAGATGAATTTGGAGCTCTAAATCCAACATGGTTTGTAGTAGCTCTTTGAAACTTGACAAAATAAAGGAGTTCTCTGTTTTGTCTCTATGGTTTGTATCCTCTTCAAGTAGCTGTAGGCACAGACTGTGGAAAAGCATTTTCATTGAGACGGATTGCCAAGGTTCTAAGAAATAACGAGTTTTCGAAATACAAGCAAATATTTTTTTACCCAATCTTGATGATACGTAGTGGTAATGACAAGTACACAAGTCCCACTTGGCTGACCAAATTTTGTTCTTCTAGGTTGAAGCGTTCCTTTACAGTAGCAGTTTATATTTTTAGGTTTCACTCTGTTCTCAAATACATAGATGCATGAATTTGGAACTCCAAATCCAACACGGTTTGTAGTAGCTCTTTGAAACTTGACCAAATGAAGGAGTTCTCAGTTTTGTCTCTATGGTTTGTTTCCTCTTCAAGTAGCCCTAGGAAGAGACAGTGGAAAAGCACTTTCATTGAAAGGGGTTGCAAAGCTTCTAAGAAATAACGAGTTTCCGAAATACCAGCAAATATTTTTTCAACCAATCTTGATGATACTTGGTGGTAATGATCAGAACACAAATCCCACTTGGCTCACCAAATTTTGTTCTTCTAGGTGGAAGCGTTCGTCTACAGTAGCATTTTTTATATTTAGGTTTCCCTCTGTTCTCTCCTATATAGATAGATGAATTTGGAACTCTAAATCCAACATGGTTTGTAGAAGCTTTTTGAAACTTGACAAAATAAAGGAGTTCTCAGTTTTGTCTCTATGGTTTGTTTCCTCTCCAAGTAGCCATAGGCATAGACTGTGGAAAAGCACTTAAATTGAGAGGGGTTGCCAAGGTTCAAAGAAATAACGAGTTTCCGAAATACAAGCAAATATTTTTTAACGCAATCTAGATGATACTTGGTGGTAATGATCAGGACACAAATCCCACTTGGCTCACCAAATTTTTTTCTCCTAGGTTGAAGTGTTCGTCTACAGTGGCAGTTTTTATATTTAGGTTTCCCTCTGTTCTCTCCTATATAGATAGAAGAATTTGGAACTCTAAATCCAACATGGTTTGTAGTAGCTCTTTGAAACTTGACAAAAAAAAAGTAGTTCTCAGTTTTGTCTCTATGGTTTGTTTCCGCTTCAAGTAGCCCTAGGCAGAGAGTGTGGAAATGCATTTTCATTGAAAGGGTTTGCTAAGCTTCCAAGAAATTACGAATTCCCGAAATACCAGCAAATATTTTTTCACCCAATCTTGATGATACGTGGTGGTAATGACAAGTACACAAATCCCACTTGGCTCACAAAATATTGTTCTTCTAGGTGGAAGAGAAAGTTTAAGGTAGCAGTTTTATTTTTAGGTGTCACTCTGTTCTATCCTATATAGATAGATGAATTTGGAGCTCTACATCCAACACGGTTTGTAGTAGCTCTTTGAAACTTGACAAAATAAAAAAGTTCTCAGTTTTTTCCCTCTGCTTTGTTTCCTCTTCAAGGAGCCCTAAGCAGAGACTGTGGAAAAGCACTTTCATTGAAAGGGGTTGCCAAGCTTCCAAGAAAATACGAGTTTTCAAAATACCAGCAAATATTTTTTCACCGAATCTTGATGATACGTGCTGGTAATGACAAGTCCACGAATCCCACTTGGCTCACCAAATTTTGTGCTTCAAGGTTGAAGCATTCGTTTACAGTAGCCGTTTTTATTTTTAGGTTTCCCTCTGTTCTCTCCTATATAGATAGATGAATTTGAAACTCTAATCCAACATGGTTTGTAGTAGCTCTTTGAAACTTGACTAAAAAAAGGAGTTCTCAGTTTGGTCTCTATGGTTTGTTTAATCTTCAAGTAGCCCTAAGCAGAGACTGTGGAAAAGCAATTTCATTGAGAGGGGTTGCCAAGCTTCCAAGAAATTACGAGTTTCAGAAATACCAGCCAATATTTTTTCACCCAATCTTGATGATACTTGGTGGTAATGATCGGTACACAAATCCCACTTGGCTCACCAAATTTTGCTCTTCTAGGTGGAAGCGTTCTTTTACAGTAGCAGTTTTTATCTTTAGGTTTCACTCTGATATCAAATATATAGATAGATGAATTTGGATCTCTAAATCCAACATGGTTTGTAGTAGCTCTTTGAAACTTGACAAAATCAAGGAGTTCTCAGTTTTGTCTCTATGGTTTGTTTCCTCTTCAAGTAGCCCTAGGCACAGAATGTGGAAAAGCACTTTAATTGAGAGGGGTTGCGAAGCTTCTAAGAAATAATGAGTTTCCGAAATACCAGCATATATTTTTTCACCCAATCTTGATGATATTTGGTGGTAATAATCAGAACACAAATCCCACTTGCCTCACTAAGTTTTGTTCTTCTAGGTTGAAGAGTTGTCTACAGTAGCAGTTTTTATATTTAGGTTTTCCTATGTTGTCTCCTATATAGATAGATGAATTTGGAACTCTAAATCCAACATGGTTTGTAGTAGCTCTTTGAAACTTGACAAAAAAAAAGCAGTTCTCAGTTTTGTCTCTATGATTTGTTTCATCTTCAAGAAGCAATAAGCATAGACTGTGGAAAAGCACTTTCATTGAAAGGGGTTGCCAATCTTCCAAGAAATTACGAGTTTCCGAAAAACCAGCAAACATTTTCTCACCCACTCTTGATGATACTTGGTGGTAATGGTCAGTAGACAAATCCCCCTTGGCTCACCAAATTTTCTTCTTCTAGGTTGAAGCGTTGTCTACAGTAGCAGTTTTTATATTTAGGTTTCCCTCCGTTCTCTCCTATATACATAGATGAAATTGGAACTCTAAATCCAACATGGTTTGAAGTAGCTCTTTGAAACTAAACAAAATAAAGGAGTTCTCAGTTTTGTCTCTATGGTTAGTTCCCTCTTCAAGTAGCCCTAGGCATCGACTCTGGAAAAGCACTTTCATTGAGAGGGGTTGCCAAGGTTCTAAGAAATAACGAGATTCCGAAATACCAGCAAACATTTTTTCACCCAAACTTGATGATACTTGGTGGTAATGATCAGGACACAAATCACATTTGGCTCACCAAATTTTTTTCTTCTAAGTTGAAGCGTTCGTCTACAGTAGCAGTTTTTATATTTCGGTTTCCCTCTGTTCTCTCCTATATAGATAGATGAATTTGGAACTCTAAATCCAACATGGTTTGTAGTAGCTCTTTGAAACTTGACAAAAAAAAGCAGTTCTCAGTTTTGTCTCTATGATTTGTTTCCTCTTCATGTAGCCCTAAGCACATACTGTGGAAAAGCACTTTCATTGAGAGGGGTTACCAAGCTTCCAAGAAATTACGAGTTTCCGAAATACCAGCAAATATTTTTTCACCCAATCTTGGTGATAGTTGGTGGTAATGATCAGTACACAAATCCCACTTTGCTCACCAAATTTTGTTCTTCTACGTTGAAGCGTTCGTCTACAGTAGCAGTTTTAATATTTAGGTTTCGCTCTGTGCTCTCCTATATAGGTAGATGAATTTGGAACTCTAAATCCAACATGGTTTGTAGTAGCTCTTTGAAACTTAACAAAATAAAGTAGTTCTCAGTTTTGTCTCTATAGTTTGTTTCCTCTTCACGTAGCCCTAGACAGAATCTGTGGAAAAGCACTTTCATTGAAAGGGGTTGCCAAGCTTCCAAGAAATTACGAGTTTCCGAAATACCAGCAAATATTTTTTCACCCAATCTTGATGATACGTGGTGGTAATGACCAGTACACATCCCACTTGGCTCACCAAATTTTGTTCTTCTAGTTTGAAGCGTTCGTTTACAGTAGCAGTTTTTATTTTTAGGTTTCCCTCTGTGCTCTCCTATATAGATAGATGAATTTCGAACTCTAAATCCAACATGGTTTGTAGTAGCTCTTTGAAACTTGACAAAATAAAAAATTTCTCAGTTGTGTCTGTATGGTTTGTTTCCTCTTCAAGTAGCCCTAGGCACTAACTGTGGAAAAGCACTTTCATTGAGAGGGATTGCCAATCTTCTAAGAAATAACGAGTTTCCGAAATACCAGCAAATACTTTTTCACCCAAACTTGATGATACTTTTTGGTAATGATCAGTACACAAATCCCACTTGGCTCACCAAATTTTCTTCTTCTAGGTTGAAGCGTTCGTCTACAGTAGCAGTTTTTATATTTAGGTTTCCCTCTGTTCTCTCCTATATAGATAGATGAATTTGGAACTCTAAATACAACATGGTTTGTAGTAGCTCTTTGAAACTTGACAAAATGTAGTTCTCAGTTTTGTCTCTATGATTTGTTTCCTATTCAATAGCCCTAAGCAGAGACTGTGGAAATGTACATTCATTGAAAGCCGTTGCCATGCTTCCAAGAAATTACGAGTTTCCGAAATACCAGCATGTATTTCTTCACCCAATCTTGTTGATACGTGGTGGTAATAATTGGTACACAAATCCCACTTGGTTCACCAATTTTGTTCTTCTAGTTTGAAGTGCTCGTTTACAATAGCAGTTTATAGTTTTAGGTTTCCCTCTGTTCTCTCCTATATAGATAGACCATGAATTTGGAACTCTAAATCCAACATGGTTTGTAGTAGCTCTTAGAAACTTAACAAAATAAAGTAGTTCTCCGTTTTGTCTCTATAGTTTGTTTCCTCTTCAAGTAGCCCTAGGCAGAGTCTGTGGAAAAGCACTTTCATTGAACGGGGTTGCCAAGCTTCCAAGAAATTACGAGTTTCCAAAATAGCAGCAAATATTTTTTCACCCAATCTTGATGATATTTGGTGGTAATGATGAGTACACAAATCCCACTTGGGTCACCAAATTTTGTTCTTCTAGATTGAAGCGTTCATTTACTGTAGCAGTTTATATTTTTAGGTGTCAATCTGTTTTATCCTATATAGATAGATGAATTTCGAACTCTAAATCCGACATGATTTGTAGTAGCACTTTGAAACTTACAAAATAAAGAAGTTCTCAGTTTTGTCTCTATGGTTTGCTTCCTATTCAAGTAGCCTTAGACACAGACTGTGGAAAAGCACTTTCATTGAAAGGGGTTGCCAAGCTTCCAAGAAATAACCAGTTTCCGAAATACCAGCAAATATTTTTACACCCAATCTTGATGATACCTGGTGGTAATGATCAGCACACAAATCCCATTTGGCTCACCAAATTTTCTTCCTCTAGGTTGAAGCATTCGTTTACAGTAGCAGTTTATAATTGTAGGTTTCCCTCTGTTCTCTCCTATATAGATAGATGAATTTGGAACTCTTAATCCAACTTGGTTTGTAGTAGCTCTTTGAACCTTGAAAAAAAAATCAGTTCTCAGTTTTGTCTCTATGGTTTGTTTCCTCTTCAAGTAGCCCTAAGCAGAGTCTGTGTAAAAGCACTTTCATTGAAAGGGTTTGCCAAACTTCCAAGTAATTACGAGTTTCCGAAATACCAGCAAATATTTTTTCACCCAATCTTGATGATACGTGGTGGTAATGATCGGAACACAAATCCCACTTGTCTCACCAAATTTTGTTCTTCTAGGTTGAAGCGTTCGTTTACAGTAGCAGTTTTTATTTTTAGGTTTCCCTCTGTTCTCTCCTATATAGATAGATGAATTTGAAACTCTAAATCCAACATGGTTTGTACTAGTTCTTTGAAACTTGACAAAATAAAGTAGTTCTCAGTTTTCTCTCTATGGTTTGTTCCTCTTCAAGTAGCCCTAAGCAGAGACTGTGGAAAAGCACTTTCATTGAAAGGGGTTGCCAATCTTCCAAGAAATTACGAGTTTCCGAAATACCAGCAAATATTTTTTCACCCAATCTTGATGATACGTGGTGGTAATGACCAGTACACATCCCACTTGGCTCACCAAATTTTGTTCTTCTAGGTTGAAGCGTTCGTTTACAGTAGCAGATTTTATTTTTAGGTTTCACTTTGTTCTCTCCTATATTGATAGATGAATTTGGAACTCTAAATCCAACATGGTTTGTAGTAGCTCTTTGAAACATGACAAAAAAAAAGTAGTTCTCAGTTTTGTCTCTATGATTTGTTTCTTATTCAAGTAGCCCTAAGCAGAGACTGTGGAAATGCACTTTCATTGAAAGCGGTTGCCAAGCTTGCAAGAAATTACGAGTTTCCGAAATACCAGCAAATATTTTTTCACCCAATCTTGTTGATAAGTGATGGTAATGATTGGTACACAAATCCAACTTGGGTCACCAAAATTTTGTTCTTCTAGGTTGAAGCGTTCGTCTACAGTACCAGTTTTTATTTTTAGGTTTCCCTCTGTGCTCTCCAATATAGATAGATGAATTTGGAACTCTAAATCCAACTTGGTTTGTAGTAGCGCTTTGAAACTTGACAAAATAAAAAAGTTATCAGTTGTGTCTGTATGTTTTGTTTCCTCTTCAAGTAGCCCTAGGCACAAACTGTGGAAAAGCACTTTCATTGAGAATGATTGCCAAGCTTCTAAGAAATAACGGGTTTCCGAAATACCAGCAAATACATTTTCACTCAAACTTGATGATACTTGGTGGTAATGATCAGTACACAAATCCCACTTGGCTCACTAAATTTTCTTCTTCTAGGTTGAAGCGTTCGTCTACAGTAGCAGTTTTTATATTTAGGTTTCCCTCTGTTCTCTCCTATATAGATAGATAAATTTGGAACTCTAAATACAACATGGTTTGTAGTAGCTCTTTGAAACTTGACAAAATAAAGGAGTTCTCAGTTTTATCTCTATGGTTTGTTTCCTTTTAAAGTAGCCCTAGGCACAGACTTTGGAAAAGCACTTTCATTGACAGAGGTTTCCAAGCTTCTAAGAAATAACGAGTTTCCGAAATACCAGCAAATATTTTTTCAACCAATCTTGATGATACTTGGTGGTAATGATCGGTACACAAATCCCACTTGGCTCACCAAATTTTGTTCTCCTAGGTTGAAGCGTTCGTCTATAGCAGCAGTTTTTATATTTATTTTTCCCTCTGTTCTCTCCTATATAGATAGATGAATTTGGAACTCTAAATCCAACATGGTTTGTAGTAGCTCTTTGAAACTTGACCAAAAAAAAAGAGTTCTCAGTTTGTCTCTATGATTTGTTTCCTCATCAAGTAGCCCTAGGCAGAGACTGTGGAACAGCACTTTCATTGAGAGGGTTGCCAAGCTTCCAAGAAATTACAAGTTTCCGAAATACCAGCAAATATTATTTCTCCCAAACTTGATGATACTTGGTGGTAATGATCAGTACACAAATACCACTTGGCTCACCAAATTTTGTTCTTCTAGGTTGAAGCGTTCGTCTACAGTACCAGTTTTTATTTTTAGGTTTCCCTCTGTGCTCTCCTATATAGATAGATGAATTTGGAACTCTAAATCCAACATGGTTTGTAGTAGCTCTTTGAAACTTGACAAAATGAAAAAGTTATTAGTTGTGTCTGTATGGTTTGTTTCCTCTTCAAGTAGCCCTAGGCACAAACTGTGGAAAAGCATTTTCATTCAGAGGGGTTTCCAAGCTTCTAAGAAATAACGAGTTTCCGAAATACCAGCAAATATTTCTTCACCCAATCTTGATGATACGTGGTGGTAATGATCAGTACACAAATCCCACTTGGCTCACCAAATTTTGTTCTTCTACGTTGAAGCGTTCGTCTACAGTAGCAGTTTTAATATTTAGGTTTCGCTCTGTGCTCTCCTATATTGGTAGATTAATTTGGAACTCTAAATCCAACATGGTTTGTACTAGTTCTTTGAAACTTGACAAAATAAAGTAGTTCTCAGTTTTCTCTCTATGGTTTGTTCCTCTTCAAGTAGCCCTAAGCAGAGACTGTGGAAAAGCACTTTCATTGAAAGGGGTTGCCAATCTTCCAAGAAATTACGAGTTTCCAAAATACCAGCAAATATTTTTTCACCCAATCTTGATGATACGTGGTGGTAATGACCGGTACACATCCCACTTGGCTCACCAAATTTTGTTCTTCTAGGTTGAAGCGTTCGTTTACAGTAGCAGATTTTATTTTTAGGTTTCACTTTGTTCTCTCCTATATTGATAGATGAATTTGGAACTCTAAATCCAACATGGTTTGTAGTAGCTCTTTGAAACATGACAAAAAAAAAGTAGTTCTCAGTTTTATCTCTATTATTTGTTTCCTATTCAAGTAGCCCTAAGCAGAGACTGTGGAAATGCACTTTCATTGAAAGCGGATGCCAAGCAGCAAGAAATTACGAATTTCCGAAATACCAGCAAATATTTTTTCACCCAATCTTGTTGATAAGTGATGGTAATGATTGGTACACAAATCCCACTTGGCTCACCAAATTTTGTTCTTCTACGTTGAAGCGTTCGTCTACAGTAGCAGTTTTAATATTTAGGTTTCGCTCTGTGCTCTCCTATATAGGTAGATTAATTTGGAACTCTAAATCCAACATGGTTTGTAGTAGCTCTTTGAAACTTAACAAAATAAAGTAGTTCTCAGTTTTGTCTCTATAGTTTGTTTCCTCTTCACGTAGCCCTAGGCAGAGTCTGTGGAAAAGCACTTTCATTGAAAGGGGTTGCCAAGCTTCCAAGAAATTACGAGTTTCCGAAATACCAGCAAATATTTTTTCACCCAATCTTGATGTTACGTGGTGGTAATGACCAGTACACATCCCACTTGGCTCACCAAATTTTGTTCTTCTAGATTGAAGCGTTCGTTTACAGTAGCAGTTTTTATTTTTAGGTTTCCCTCTGTGCTCTCCTATATAGATAGATGAATTTCGATCTCTAAATCCAACATGGTTTGTAGTAGCTCTTTGAAACTTGACAAAATAAAAAAGTTCTCAGTTGTGTCTGTATGGTTTGTTTTCTCTTCAAGTAGCCCTAGGCACAAACTGTGGAAAAGCACTTTCATTGAGAGGGATTGCCAATCTTCTAAGAAATAACGAGTTTCCGAAATACCAGCAAATACTTTTTCACCCAAACTTGATGATACTTTGTGGTAATGATCAGTACACAAATCCCACTTGGCTCACCAAATTTTCTTCTTCTAGGTTGAAGCGTTCGTCTACAGTAGCAGTTTTATATTTAGGTTTCCCTCTGTTCTCTCCTATATAGATAGATGAATTTGGAACTCTAAATACAACATGGTTTGTAGTAGCTCTTTGAAACTTGACAAAATGTAGTTCTCAGTTTTGTCTCTATGATTTGTTTCCTATTCAATAGCCCTAAGCAGAGACTGTGGAAATGTACATTCATTGAAAGCCGTTGCCATGCTTCCAAGAAATTACGAATTTCCGCAATACCAGCATATATTTTTTCACCCAATCTTGTTGATACGTGGTGGTAATAATTGGTACACAAATCCCACTTGGTTCACCAAATTTTGTTCTTCTAGTTTGAAGTGCTCGTTTACAATAGCAGTTTATAGTTTTAGGTTTCCCTCTGTTCTTTCCTATATAGATAGACCATGAATTTGGAACTCTAAATCCAACATGGTTTGTAGTAGCTCTTTGAAACTTAACAAAATAAAGTAGTTCTCAGTTTTGTCTCTATAGTTTGTTTCCTCTTCAAGTATCCCTAGGCAGAGTCTGTGGAAAAGCACTTTCATTGAACGGGGTTGCCAAGCTTCCAAGAAATTACGAGTTTCCAAAATAGCAGCAAATATTTTTTCACCCAATCTTGATGATATTTGGTGGTAATGATCAGTACACAAATCCCACTTGGGTCACCAAATTTTGTTCTTCTAGATTGAAGTGTTCATTTACTGTAGCAGTTTATATTTTTAGGTGTCAATCTGTTTTATCCTATATAGATAGATGAATTTCGAACTCTAAATCCGACATGATTTGTAGTAGCACTTTGAAACTTACAAAATAAAGAAGTTCTCAGTTTTGTCTCTATGGTTTGCTTCCTATTCAAGTAGCCTTAGACACAGACTGTGGAAAAGCACTTTCATTGAAAGGGGTTGCCAAGCTTACAAGAAATAACGAGTTTCCGAAATACCAGCAAATATTTTTACACCCAATCTTGATGATACCTGGTGGTAATGATCAGCACACAAATCCCACTTGGCTTACCAAATTTTCTTCCTCTAGGTTGAAGCATTAGTTTACAGTAGCAGTTTATAATTGTAGGTTTCCCTCTGGTCTCTCCTATATAGATAGATGAATTTGGAACTCGTAATCCAACTTGGTTTGTAGTAGCTCTTTGAACCTTGAAAAAAAAAATCAGTTCTCCGTTTTGTCTCTATGGTTTGTTTCCTCTTCAAGTAGCCCTAAGCAGAGACTGTGGAAAAGCACTTTCATTGAAAGGGTTTGCCAAACATCCAAGTAATTACGAGTTTCCGAAATACCAGCAAATATTTTTTCACCCAATCTTGATGATACGTGGTGGTAATGATCGGTACACAAATCCCACTTGTCTCACCAAATTTTGTTCTTCTAGGTTGAATCGTTCGTTTACAGTAGCAGTTTTTATTTTTAGGTTTCCCTCTGTTCTCTCCTATATAGATAGATGAATTTGAAACTCTAAATCCAACATGGTTTGTACTAGTTCTTTGAAACTTGACAAAATAAAGTAGTTCTCAGTTTTCTCTCTATGGTTTGTTCCTCTTCAAGTAGCCCTAAGCCGAGACTGTGGAAAAGCACTTTCATTGAAAGGGGTTGCCAATCTTCCAAGAAATTACGAGTTTCCGAAATACCAGCAAATATTTTTTCACCCAATCTTGATGATACGTGGTGGTAATGACCGGTACACATCCCACTTGGCTCACCAAATTTTGTTCTTCTAGGTTGAAGCGTTCGTTTACAGTAGCAGATTTTATTTTTAGGTTTCACTTTGTTCTCTCCTATATTGATAGATGAATTTGGAACTCTAAATCCAACATGGTTTGTAGTAGCTCTTTGAAACATGACAAAAAAAGTAGTTCTCAGTTTTGTCTCTATGATTTGTTTCCTATTCAAGTAGCCCTAAGCAGAGACTGTGGAAAAGCACTTTCATTGAAAGGGATTGCGAAGCTTCAAAGGATATACGAGTTTCCGAAATTCCAGCAAATACTTTTTCACCCAATCTTAAAGATACATGTTGGTAATGATCGGTACACAAATCCCACTTGGCTCACCAAATTTTGTTCTTCTAGGTTGAAGCGAAAGTTTACAGTAGCAGTTTTTATTTTTATGTGTCACTCTGTTCTATCCTATATAGATAGATGAATTTGGAACTCTAAATGCAACATGGTTTGTAGTAACTCTTTGAAACTTGACAAAATAAAGGAGTTCTCACTTTTGTCTCTACGGTTTGTTTCCTCTTCAAGTAGACCTAGGCACAGACTGTGGAAAAGCACTTTCATTGAGAGGGGTTGCCAAGCTTCTAAGAAATAACGAGTTTCTGAAATACAAGCAAATATTTTTACACCCAATCTTGATGATACCTGGTGGTAATGATCGGTACACAAATCCCACTTGACTCACCAAATTTTCTTCTTCTAGGTTGAAGCGTTCGTTTACAGTAGCAGTTTATATTTGTAGGTTTCCCTCTGTTGTCTCCTATATAGATAGATGAATTTGGAACTCTTAATCCAACATGGTTTGTAGTAGCTCTTTGAACCTTGAAAAAAAAAAAGCAGTTCTCAGTTTTGTCTCTATGGTTTGTTTCCTCTTCAAATAGCCCTAAGCAGAGACTGTGGAAAAGCACTTTCATTGAAAGGGTTTGCCAAACTTCCAAGTAATTACGAGTTTCCGAAATACCAGCAAATATTTTTTCACCCAATCTTGATGATACGTGGTGTTAATGATCGGTACACAAATCCCACTAGGCTCACCAAATTTTGTTCTTCTAGGTTGAAGCGTTCGTTTACAGTAGCAGTTTTTATTTTTAATTTTCCTTCTGTTCTCTCCTATATAGATAGATGAATTTGAAACTCTAAATCCAACATGGTTTGTAGTAGTTCTTTGAAACTTGACAAAATAAAGTAGTTCTCAGTTTTCTCTCTATGGTTTGTTCCTCTTCAAGTAGCCCTAAGCAGAGACTGTGGAAAACCACTTTCATTAAAAGGGGTTGCCAAGCTTCAAAGGAGTTACGAGTTTCCAAAATACCAGCAAATATTTTTTCACCCAATCTTGATGATACGTGGTGGTAATGATCTGTAGATAAATCCCACTTGGCTCACCAAATTTTGTTTTTCTAGGTTGAAGCGTTCGTTTACAGTAGCAGTTTTTATTTTTAGTTTTCCCTCTGTTCTCTCCTATGTAGATAGATGAATTTGAAACTCTAAATCCAACATGGTTTGTAGTAGTTCTTTGAAACTTGACAAAATAAAAAAGTTCTCAGTTGTGTCTGTATGGTTTGTTCCTCTTCAAGTAGCCCTAAGCAGAGACTGTGGAAAAGCACTTTCATTGAAAGGGGTTGCCAAGCTTCCAAGAAATTACGAGTTTCCGAAATACCAGCAAATATTTTTTCACAAAATCTGGATGATACGTGGTGGTAATGACAAGTACACAAATCCCACATGGCTCACCAAATTTTGTTCTTCTAGGTTGAAGCGTTTGTTTACAGTAGCAGTTTTTATTTTTAGGTTCCACTCTGTTCTTTCCTATATAGATAGATGAATTTGGAACTCTAAATCCAACATGGTTTGTAGTAGCTCTTTGAAACTTGACAAAGTAAAGGAGTTCTCAGTTTTGTCTCTATGGTTTGTTTCACCCTCAAGTAGCCCTAGGCAAGACAGTGGAAAAGCATTTTCATTGAGAGGGGTTTCCAAGTTTCTGAGAAATAACGAGTTTCCGAAATACAAGCAAATATTTTTCACCCAATCTTGATGATACTTGGTGGTAATGATCAGTTTACAAATCTCACTTGCCTCACCAAACTTTGTTCTTCTAGGTTGAATCGTTTGTCTACAGTAGTCGTTTTTTTTTTTTTTTTTTTTTTTTTTTTTTTTTTGGTTTCCCTCTGTTCTCTCCTATATAGGTAGATGAATTTGGAACTCTAAATCCAACATGGTTTGTAGTAGCTCTTTGTAACTTAACAAAATGAAGGAGTTCTCAGGTTTGTCTCTATAGTTTGTTTCCTTTTCAAGTAGCCCTAGGCAGAGTCTATGGAAAAGCACATTCATTGAAAGGGGTTGCCAAGCTTCCAAGAAATTATGAGTTTCCGAAATACCAGCAAATATTTTTTCACAAAATCTGGATGATAGGTGGTGGTAATGATTGGTACACAAATCCCCCTTGGCTCACCAAATTTTGTTCTTCTAGGTTTAATCATTCGTCTACAGTAGCAGTTTTTATATTTAGGTTTCACTCTGTTCTCTCCTATATATATAGATGAATTTGGAACTCTAAATCCAACATGGTTTGTAGTAGTTCTTTGAAAGTTGGCAAAATAAAGTAGTTCTCAGTTTTGTCTCTATGGTTTTTTTCCTCTTCAAGTAGCCCTAAGCAGAGACTGTAAAAGAGCACTTTCATTGAATGGGGTTGCCAAGCTCCCAAGAAATTACGAGTTTCTGATATACCAGCAAATATTTTTTCAACCAATCTGGATGATACTGTTGGTAATGACAAGTACACAAATCCCACTTGGCTCACCACATTTTCTTCTTCTAGGTTGAAGCATTCGTTTACAGTAGCAGTTTATATTATAAGGTTTTACTCGGTTCTCTCCTATATAGACAGATGAATTTGGAATTCCAAATACAACATGGTTTGTAGTAGCTATTTGAAAACTTGACAAAAAAAAGTAGTTCTCAGTTTTGTCTCTATGATTTGTTTCCTCTTCAAGTGGCCCAAAGCAGAGACTGTGGAAAAGCACTTTCATTGAAAGGGGTTGCCTAGCTTCCAAAAATTTACGAGTTTCCGAAATACCAGCAAATATTTTTTCACCCAACCTTGATGATACGTGGTGGTAATGATCGGTAAACAAATCCCTCTTGGCTCACCAAATTTTGTTCTTCTAGGTTGAAGCGTCCGTTTACAGTAGCAGTTTTTATTTTTAGGTTTCACTTTTTCTCTCCTATATTGATTGATGAATTTGGAACTCTAAATCCAACATGGTTT
>NW_027515043.1:30194-73730 GCF_048772815.1 Callospermophilus lateralis | reverse complement strand
TTCACTCTGTTCTCTGCTATATAAATAGATAAATGTGGAACTCTAAATCCAACATGGTTTTGTAGTAGCTATTTGAAACTTGACAAAATAAAGGAGTTCTCAGTTTTGTCTCCATAGTTTGTTTCCTCTTCAAGTAGCCCAAGCACAGACTGTGGAAAAGCACTTCCATTGAGAGCGGTTGCAAACCTTCTAAGAAATAACGAGTTTCCAAAATACCAGCAAATATTTTTTGAAACAACTTTGATGATACGTGGTGTTAATGATCAGTACACAAATCCCACTTGGCTCACCAAGTTGTGTTCTTCTAGGTTGAAGCGTTCACCTACAGCAGCAGTTTTTATATGTAGGTTGCACTCTGTTCTCTCTTATATAGATAGATGAATTTGGAACTCGAAATCCAACATGGTTTATAGTAGCTCTTTGAAACTTGAAAAAATAAAGGAGTTTTCAGTTTTGTCTCTATGGTCTCTTTCCTTTTCAAGTAGCCTTAGGCACAGACTGTGGAAAAGCACTTTCATTGAGAATGGTTGCCAAGCGTCTATGAAATTACGAGTTTCCGAAATACCAGCTAATATTTTTCACCCAATCTTGATGATACGTGGTGGTAATGATCAGTACACAAATCCCACTTGGCTCACCAAATTGTGATCTTCTAGGTTGAAGCGTTCGTCTACAGTAGCAGTTTTTATATTTAGGTTTCACTCTCATCTCTCCTATATAGAGAGATGAATTTTAACTCGAAATCCAACATGGTTTGTAGTAGCTCTTTTAAACATGACAAAAAAAGGAGTTCTCAGTTTTGTCTCTATGGTTTGTTTCCTCTTCAAGTAGCCCTAGGCACAGACTGTGGAAAAGCACTTTCATTGAGAGGGGTTTTCAAGCTTCTAAGAAATAACGAGTTTCCGAAATACCAGCAAATATTTTTTCACCCAATCTTGATGATACGTGGTGGTAATGATCAGTACACAAATCCCACTTGGCTCACCAAATTGTGTTCTTCTAGGTTGAAGCGTTCGTCTACAGTAGCAGCTTTTATATTTAGGTATCACTGTCATCTCTTATATATAGAGAGATGAATTTAGAACTCTAAATCCAAAATGGTTTGTAGTAGCTCTATGAAACTTAACAAAAAAAAGGAGTTCTCAGTTTTGTCTCTATGGTTTGTTTCCTCTTCAAGTAGCCGTAGGCACAGACTGTGGAGAAGCACTTTCATTGAGAGGGGTTGCCAAGCTTCTAAGAAATAACCAGTTACCGAAACACCAGGAAATATTTTTTCACCCAATCTTGATGATTCTTGGTGGTAATGATCAGTACACAAATCCCACTTGGCTCAACAAATTGCGTTCTTCTAGGTTGAAGCGTTCGTCTACAGTAGCAGTTTTTATATTTAGGTTTCCCTCTGTTCTCTCCTATATAGATAGATGAATTTGGATCTCTAAATCCAACAGAGTTTGTAGTAGCTCTTTGAAACTTGACAAAATAAAGGAGTTCTCAGTTTTGTCTCGATGGTTTGTTTCCTCTTCAAGTAGCCCTAGGCACAGACTGTGGAAAAGCACTTCCATTGAAAGAGGTTGCCAAGCTTCTAAGATATAACGAGTTTCCGAAATACCAGCAAATATTTTTTCAAACAATCTTGATGATACGTGGTGTTAATGATCAGTACACAAATCCCACTTGGCTCACCAAATTGCGTTCTTCTAGGTTGAAGCGTTCATCTACAGCAGCAGTTTTTATATGTAGGTTTCACTCTGTTTTCTCTTACATAGATAGATGAATTTGGAACTCTAAATAAAACATGGTTTGTAGTAGCTATTTGAAACTTGACAAAATAAAAGAGTTCTCAGGTTTGTCTCTATGATTTGTTTCTCTTCAAGTAGTCCTAGGCACAGACGGTGAAAAAGCACTTACATTGAGAGGGGTTGCCAAGCTTCTAAGAAATAACGAGTTTCCGAAACACCAGCAAATATTTTTTCACCCAATCCTGATAATCCTTGGTGGTAATGATCAGTACACAAATCACACTTGGCTCACAGAATTGTGTTCTACTAGGTTGAAGTGTTCGTCTACAGTAGCAGTTTTTATATTTACGTTTCACTCTCATCTCTCCTATATAGAGAGATTAATTTTAGAACTCTAAATCCAACATGCTTTGTAGTAGCTCTTTGAAACTTGAAACAATAAAGGAGTTCTCAGTTTTGTCTCTATGGTTTGTTTTCTCTTCAAGTAGCCTTAGGCACAGACTGTGGAAAAGCACTTTCATTGAGAGTGGTTGCCAAGCGTCTAAGAAATTACGAGTTTCCGAAATACCACAAATAATTTTTCACCCAATCTTGATGATACTTGATAGTAATGATCAGTACACAAATCCCCCTTGTCTCACCAAATTGTGTTCTTCTAGGTTGAAGCGTTCTTCTACAGTAGCAGTTTTTATATTTAGGTTTCACTCTGTTCTCTGCTATATAAATAGATAAATGTGGAACTCTAAATCCAACATGGTTTGTAGTAGCTATTTGAAACTTGACAAAATAAAGGAGTTCTCAGTTTTGTCTCCATAGTTTGTTTCCTCTTCAAGTAGCCCAAGCACAGACTGTGGAAAAGCACTTCCATTGAGAGCGGTTGCAAACCTTCTAAGAAATAACGAGTTTCCAAAATACCAGCAAATATTTTTTGAAACAACTTTGATGATACGTGGTGTTAATGATCAGTACACAAATCCCACTTGGCTCACCAAGTTGTGTTCTTCTAGGTTGAAGCGTTCACCTACAGCAGCAGTTTTTATATGTAGGTTGCACTCTGTTCTCTCTTATATAGATAGATGAATTTGGAACTCGAAATCCAACATGGTTTATAGTAGCTCTTTGAAACTTGAAAAAATAAAGGAGTTTTCAGTTTTGTCTCTATGGTCTCTTTCCTTTTCAAGTAGCCTTAGGCACAGACTGTGGAAAAGCACTTTCATTGAGAGGGGTTGCCAAGCGTCTATGAAATTACGAGTTTCCGAAATACCAGCTAATATTTTTTCACCCAATCTTGATGATACGTGGTGGTAATGATCAGTACACAAATCCCACTTGGCTCACCAAATTGTGATCTTCTAGGTTGAAGCGTTCGTCTACAGTAGCAGTTTTTATATTTAGGTTTCACTCTCATCTCTCCTATATAGAGAGATAAATTTTAACGCTAAATCCAACATGGTTTGTAGTAGCTCTTTTAAACTTGACAAAAAAAGGAGTTCTCAGTTTTGTCTCTATGATTTGTTTCCTCTTCAAGTAGCCCTAGGCACAGACTGTGGAAAAGCACTTACATTGAGAGGGGTTGCCAAGATTCGAAGAAATAACGAATTTCCGAAACACCAGCAAATATTTCTTCACCCAATCCTGATAATCCTTGGTGGTAATGATCAGTACACAAATCCCACTTGTCTCACCAAATTGTGTTCCTCTAGGTTGAAGCGTTCGTCTACAGTAGCAGTTTTTATATTTACGTTTCACTCTCATCTCTCCTATATAGAGAGATGAATTTGGAACTCTAAAACCAACATGGTTTGTAGTAGCTCTTTGAAACTTGAGAAAATAAAGGAGTTCTCAGTTTTGTCTCTATGTTTTGTTTCCACTTCAAGTATCCCTAGGCACAGACTGTGGAAAAGCACTTTCATTGTGAGGGGTTTCCAAGCTTCTAAGAAATAACGAGTTTCCGAAATACCAGCAAATATTTTTTCACCCAATTTTGATGATTCTTGGTGGTAATGATTAGTACACAAATCCCACTTGGCTCACCAAATTGTGTTTCTCTTGGTTGAAGCGTTCGTCTACAGTAGCAGTTTTTATTTTTAGGTTTCACTCTGTTCTCTCCTATATAGATAGATGAATTTGGAACTCTAAATCCAACATGGTTTGTAGTAGCCTTTGAAACGTGAAAAAATAAAGGAGTTCTCAGTTTTGTCTCTATGGTTTTTTTCCTCTTCAATAGCCCTAGGCACAGACTTTGGAACAGCACTATCTTTGAGAGTTGTTGCCAAGCTTCCAAGAAAACAGGAGTTTCTGAAATACCAGCAAATATTTTTTCACCCAATCTTGATGATTCTTGGTGGTAATAATCAGTACATAAATCGCACTTGGCTCACCAAATTGTGTTCTTCTAGGTTAAAGCGCTCATCTACAGCAGCAGTTCATATATGTAGGTTTCACTCTGTTCTCTCTTATATAGATGGATGAATTTGGAACTCTATATCTAACATGGTTTGTAGTAGCTTTTTGAAACTTGACAAAATAAAGGAGTTCTCAGTTTAGTCTCTATGGTTTGTTTCCTCTTCAAGTAGCCCAAGGAACAGACTGTGGAAAAGCACTTTCATTGAGAGGGGTTGCCAAGCTTCTAAGAAATAACGAGTTTCCGAAATACCAGCAAATATTTTTTCACCCAATCTTGATGATACGTGGTCGTATTAATCAGTACACAAATCCCACTTGGCTCAACAAATTGTGTTCTTCTAGGTTGAAGCGTTCGTCTACAGTAGCAGTTTTTATATTTAAGTTTTACTGTCATCTCTCCTATATAGATCGATGAATTTGGAACTCTAAATCCAACGTGATTTGTAGTAGCTCTTTGAAACCTGACAAAATAAAGGAGTTCTCAGTTTTGTCTCTATGGTTTGTTTCCTCTTCAAGTAGCCCTAGGCAGAGACTGTTTAAAAGCACTTATATTGGGAGGGGTTGCCAAACTTCTAAGAAATAACGAGTTTCCAAAACAGCAGCAAATATTTTTTTCACCCAATCTTGATGATACGTGGTGGTAATGATCAGTAAACAAATCCCACTTGGCTCACCAAATTTAGTTCTTCTAGGTTGAAACGTTCGTCTACAGTAGCAGTTTTTATATTTAGGTTACATTCTGTTCTCTCCTATATAGATAGATGAATTTGGAACTCTAAATCCAAAATGGTTTTTAGTAGTCTTTGAAACTTGAGAAAATAAAGGAGTTCTCAGTTTTGTCTCTATGGTTTGTTTCCTCTTCAAGTAGCCCTAGGCACAGACTGTGGAAAAGCACTTATATTGAGAGGGGTTGCCAAACTTCTAAGAAATAACGAGTTTCCAAAACAGCAGCAAATGTTTTTTCACCCAATCTTGATGATACGTTGTGGTAATGATCAGTACACAAGTCCCACTTGGATCAACAAATTGTGATCTTCTAGTTTGAAGCGTTCGTCTACAGTAGCAGTTTTTATATTTAGGTTTCACTCTCATCTCTCCTATTTAGATAGATGAATTTGGAACTCTAAATCCAACATGGTTTGTAGTAGCTCTTTGAAAATTTACAAAATAAAGGAGATCTCAGTTTTATCTCATTGGTTTGTTTCCTCTTCAAGTAGCCCTAGGCAAAGAATGAGGAATTGCACTTTCATTGAGAGGGGTTGCCAAGCTTCTATGAAATAACGAGTTACCGAAACACCAGCAAATATTTTTTCATATAATCTTGATGATTCTTGTTGGTAATGATCAGAACACAAATCTCACTTGGCTCACCAAATTGTGTTTTTCTAGGTTGAAGCGTTCGTCTACAGTAGCAGTTTTTATTTTTAGGTTTCCCTCTGTTCTCTCCTATATAGATAGATGAATTTGGAACTCTAAATCCAACATGGTTTGTAGTAGCATTTGAAACGTTAAAAAATAAACGAGTTCTCAGTTTTGTCTCTATGGTTTGTTTCCTCTTCAAGTAGCCCTAGGCACAGACTGTGGAAAGCACTTTCATTGAGAGGGGTTGCCAAGCTTCCACGAAAACAGGAGTTTCTGAAATACCAGCAAATATTTTTTCACCCAGTCTTGATGATTCTTGGTGGTAATGATCAGTACACAAATCCCACTTGGCTCACCAAATTGTGTTCCTCTAGGTTGAAGCTTTCGTATACAGTAGCATTTTTTATTTTTAGGTTTCACTCTGTTCTCTCCTATATAGATAGATGAATTTGGAAATCTAAATCCAACATGGTTTGTAGTAGCCTTTGAAACGTGAAAAAATAAAGGAGTTCTCAGTTTTGTCTCTATGGTTTGTTTCCTCTTCAAGTAGCCCTAGGCACAGACTTTGGAACAGCACTATCATTGAGAGGGGTTGCCAAGCTTCCAAGAAAACAGGAGTTTCTGAAATACCAGCAGATATTTTTTCACCCAATCTTGATGATACGTGGTGGTAATGATCACTACACAAATCCCACTTGGCTCACTAAATTGTGTTCTTCTAGGTTGAAGCGTTCGTCTACAGTAGCAGTTTTTATATTTAAGTTTCACTCTCATCTCTCCTATATAGATAGATGAATTTGGAACTCTAAATCCAACATGGTTTGTAGTAGCTCTTTGAAACTTGACAAAATAAAGGAGTTCTCAGTTTTGTCTTTATGGTTTGTTTCCTCGTCAAGTAGCCCTAGGCACAGACTGTGGAAAAGCACTTATATTGAGAGGGGTTGCCAAACTTCTAAGAAATATCGACTTTCCAAAACAGCAGCAAACATTTTTTCACCCAATCTTGTTGATACGTGGTGGTAATGATCAGTACACAAATCCCACTTGGATCAACAAATTGTGTTCTTTTAGGTTGAAGCGTTCGTCTTCAGTAGCAGTTTTTATATTTAGGTTTCATTCTCATCTCTCCTATATTGATAGATGAATTTGGAACTCTAAATCCAACATGGTTTGTAGTAGCATTTGAAACGTTAAAAAATAAAGGAGTTCTCAGTTTTGTCTCTATGGTTTGTTTCCTCTTCAAGTAGCCCAAGGCACAGACTGTGGAACCGCACTTTCATTGAGAGGGGTTTCCAAGCTTCCAAGAAAACAGGAGTTTCTGAAATACCAGCAAATATTTTTTTACCCAATCTTGATGATTCTTGGTGGTAATGATCAGTACACAAATCACACTTGGCTCACCAAATTGTGTTTTCCTAGGTTGAAGCGTTCGTCTACAGTAGCAGTTTTTATTTTTAGGTTTCACGGAGTTCTCTCCTATATAGATAGATGAATTTGCAACTCGAAATCCAACATGGTTTGTAGTAGCCTTTAAAACGTGAAAAAATAAAGGAGTTCTCAGTTTTGTCTCTATGGTTTGTTTCCTCTTCAAGTAGCCCTAGGCACAGACTGTGGAACCGCACTTTCATTGAAAGGGGTTGCCAAGCTTCCAAGAAAACAGGAGTTTCTGAAATACCAGCAAATATTTTTTCACCCAGTCTTGATGATTCTTGGTGGTAATGATCAGTACACAAATCCCACTTGGCTCACCAAATTGTGTTCTTCTAGTTTGAAGCGTTCGTCTACAGTAGCAGTTTTTATTTTTAGGTTTCATTCTTTTCTCTCCTATACAGATAGTTGAATTTGGAACTCTAAATCCAACATGGTTTGTAGTAGCCTTTGAAACGTGAAAAAATAAAGGAGTTCTCAGTTTTGTCTCTATGGTTTGTTTCCTCTTCAAGTAGCCCTAGGCACAGACTGTGGAACAGCACTATCATTGAGAGGGGTTGCCAAGCTTCCAAGAAAACAGGAGTTTCTGAAATACCAGCAGATATTTTTTCACCCAATCTTGATGATACGTGGTGGTAATGATCACTACACAAATCCCACTTGGCTAACCAAATTGTGTTCTTCTAGGTTGAAGCGTTCGTCTACAGTAGCAGTTTTTATATTTAGCTTTCACTCTCATCTCTCCTATATAGATAGATGAATTTGGAACTCTAATTCCAACACGGTTTGTAGTAGCTCTTTGAAACTTGACAAAATAAAGGAGTTCTCAGTTTTGTCTTTATGGTTTGTTTCCTCTTCAAGTAGCCCTAGGCACAGACTGTGGAAAAGCACTTATATTGAGAGGGGTTGCAAAACTTCTAAGAAATATCGAGTTTCCAAAACAGCAGCAAACATTTTTTCACCCAATCTTGTTGATACGTGGTGGTAATGATCAGTACACAAATCCCCCTTGGATCAACAAATTGTGTTCTTCTAGGTTGAAGCGTTCGTCTACAGTAGCAGTTTTTATATTTAGGTTTCACTCTGTTCTCTCCTATATAGATAGATGAATTTGGAACTCTATATCTAACATGGTTTGTAGTATCTTTTTGAAACTTGACAAAATAAAGGAGTTCTCAGTTTTGTCTCTATGGTTTGTTTCCTCTTCAAGTAGCCCTAGGCACAGACTGTGGAACCGCACTTTCATTGAGAGGGGTTGCCAAGCTTCCAAGAAAACAGGAGTTTCTGAAATACCAGAAAATATTTTTTCACCCAATCTTGATGATTCCTGGTGGCAATGATCAGTACACAAATCCCACTTGGCTCACCAAATTGTGTTTTTCTAGGTTGAAGCGTTCGTCTACAGTAGCAGTTTTTATTTTTAGGTTTCACTCTGTTCTCTCCTATATAGATAGATGAATTTGGAACTCTAAATCCAACATGGTTTGTAGTAGCCTTTAAAACGTGGAAAAATAAAGGAGTTCTCAGTTTTGTCTGTATGGTTTGTTTCCTCTTCAAGTAGCCCTAGGCACAGACTGTGGAACAGCACTATCATTGAGAGGGGTTGCAAAGCTTCCAAGAAAACAGGAGTTTCTGAAATACAAGCAATTATTTTTTTCACCCAATCTTGATGATACGTGGTGGTAATGATCAGTACACAAATCCCACTTGGCTCACCAAATTGTGTTCTTCAAGGTTGAAGCGTTCGTCTACAGTAGCAGTTTTTATATTTAGGTTTCACTCTCATCTCTCCTATATAGATAGATTAATTTGGAACTCTAAATCCAACATGGTTTGTAGTAGCTCTTTGAAACTTGACAAAATAAAGGAGTTCTCAGTTTTGTCTTTATGGTTTGTTTCCTCTTCAAGTAGCCCTATGCACAGACTGTGGAAAAGCACTTATATTGAGAGGGGTTGTCAAACTTCTAAGAAATAACGTGTTTCCAAAACATCAGCAAACATTTTTTCACCCAATCTTGTTGATACGTGGTGGTAATGATCAGTACACAAATCCCACTTGGATCAACAAATTGTGTTCTTCTAGGATGAAGCGTTCTTCTTCAGTAGCAGTTTTTATATTTAGGTTTCACTCTCATCTCTCCTCTATAGATAGATGAATTTGGAACTCTAAATCCAACATGGTTTGTAGTAGCTCTTTGAAACTTTACAAAATAAAGGAGATCTCAGTTTTATCTCATTGGTTTGTTTCCTCTTCAAGTAGCCGTAGGCACAGACTGTGGAAAAGCACTTTCATTGAGAGGGGTTGCCAAGCTTCTAAGAAATAACGAGTTTCCGAAATACCAGCAAATATTTTTTCACCCAATTCTGATGATTCTTGGTGGAAATAATCAGTACACAAATCCCACTTGGCTCACCAAATTGTGTTCTTCTAGGTTAAAGCGTTCATCTACAGCAGCAGTTCATATATGTAGGTTTCACTCTGTTCTCTCTTATATAGATAGATGAATTTGGAACTCTATATCTAACATGGTTTGTAGTAGGTTTTTGAAACTTGACAAAATAAAGGAGTTCTCAGTTAGTCTCTATGGTTTGTTTCCTCTTCAAGTAGCCCAAGGAACAGACTGTGGAAAAGCACATTCATTGAGAGGGGTTGCCAAGCTTCTAAGAAATAACGAATTTTCGAAATACCAGCATATATTTTTAACCCAATCTTGATGATACGTGGTGGTATTGATCAGTACACAAATCCCACTTGGCTCACCAAATTGTGTTCTTCTAGGTGTAAGCGTTCGTCTACAGTAGCATTTTTTATATTTAGGTTTCACTCTCATCTCTCCTATATAGATAGATGAATTTGGAACTCTAAATCCAACATGGTTTGTAGTAGCTCTTTGAAACTTTACAAAATAAAGGAGATCTCAGTTTTGTCTCATTGGTTTGTTTCCTCTTCAAATAGCCCTAGGCACAGAATGAGGAATAGCACTTTCATTGAGAGGGGTTGCCAAGCTTCTAGGAAATAACGAGTTACCGAAACACGAGCATTTATTTTTTCACCCAATCTTGATGATTCTTGGTGGTAATGATCAGTACACGAATCTCACTTGGCTCACCAAATTTTGTTCTTCTAGGTTGAAACGTTCGTCTACAGTAGCAGTTTTTATATTTAGGTTACACTCTGTTCTCTCCTATATAGATAGATGAATTTGGAACTCTAAATCCAAAATGGTTTTTAGTAGTCTTTGAAACTTGAGAAAATAAAGGAGTTCTCAGTTTTGTCTCTATGTTTTGTTTCCTCTTCAAGTATCCCTAGGCACAGACTGTGGAAAAGCACTTTCATTGAGAGGGGTTTCCAAGTTTCTAAGAAATAACGAGTTTCCGAAATACCAGCAAATATTTTTTTACCCAATTTGGATGATTCTTGGTGGTAATGATTAGTACACAAATCCCACTTGGCTCACCAAATTGTGTTTTTCTAGGTTGAAGCGTTCGTCTGCAGTAGCAGTTTTTATTTTTAGGTTTCACTCGTTCTCTCCTATATAGATAGATGAATTTGGAACTCTAAATCCAACATGGTTTGTAGTAGCCTTTGAAACGTGAAAAAATAAAGGAGTTCTCAGTTTTGTCTCTATGGTTTGTTTCCTCTTCAAGTAGCCCTAGGCACAGACTGTGGAAAAGCACTTATATTGAGAGGGGTTGCCAAACTTCTAAGAAATAACGAGTTTCCAAAACAGCAGCAAATATTTTTTCACCCAATCTTGATGATACGTGGTGGTAATGATCAGTACACAAATCCCAATTGGCTCACCAAATTGTGTTCTTCTAGGTTGAAGCGTTCGTCTTCAGTAGCAGTTTTTATATTTAGGTTTCACTCTCATCTCTCCTTTATAGATAGATGAATTTGGAACTCTAAATCCAACATGGTTTGTAGTAGCTCTTTGAAACTTTACAAAATAAAGGAGATCTCAGTTTTGTCTCATTGGTTTGTTTCCTCTTCAAGTAGCCCTATTCAAAGAATGAGGAATAGCACTTTCATTGAGAGGGGTTGCCAAGCTTCTAAGAAATAATGTGTTACCGAAACACCAGCAAATATTTTTTCACATAATCTTGATGATTCTTGTTGGTAATGATCAGTACATAAATCTCACTTGGCTCACCAAATTTTGTTTTTCTAGGTTGAAGCGTTCGTCTACAGTAGCAGTTTTTATTTTTAGGTTTCCCTCTGTTCTCTCCTATATAGATAGATGAATTTGGAACTCTAAATCCAACATGGTTTGTAGTAGCATTTGAAACGTTAAAAAATAAAGGAATTCTCAGTTTTGTCTCTATGGTTTGTTTCCTCTTCAAGTATCCCTAGGCATAGACTGTGGAAAAGCACTTTCATTGAGAGGGGTTGCCAAGCTTCCAAAAAACAGGAGTTTCTGATATACCAGCAAATATTTTTTCACCCAGTCTTGATGATTCTTGGTGGTAATGATCAGTACACAAATCCCACTTGGCTCACCAAATTGTGTTCTTCTAGGTTGAAGCGTTCGTCTACAGTAGCAGTTTTTATTTTTAGGTTTCACTCTGTTCTCTCCGATATATATAGATGAATATGGAAATCTAAATCCAACATGGTTTGTAGTAGCCTTTGAATCGTGAAAAAATAAAGGAGTTCTCAGTTTTGTCTCCATGGTTTGTTTCCTCTTCAAGTAGCCCTAGGCACAGACTGTGGAACAGCACTATCATTGAGAGGGGTTGCCAAGCTTCCAAGAAAACAGGAGTTTCTGAAATACCAGCAGATATTTTTTCACCCAATCTTGATGATACGTGGTGGTATTGATCAGTACACAAATCCCACTTGGCTCACCAAATTGTGTTCTTCTAGGTTGAAGCGTTCGTCTACAGTAGCATTTTTTATATTTAGGTTTCACTCTCATCTCTCCTATATAGATAGATGAATTTGGAACTCTAAATCCAACGTGGTTTGTAGTAGCTCTCTGAAACTTTACAAAATAAAGGAGATCTCAGTTTTGTCTCATTGGTTTGTTTCCTCTTCAATTAGCAGTAGGCACAGAATGAGGAATAGCACTTTCATTGAGAGGGGTTGCCAAGCTTCTAGGAAATAACGAGTTACCGAAACACCAGCAAATATTTTTTCACCCAATCTTGATGATTCTTGGTGGTAATGATCAGTACACGAATCTCACTTGGCTCACCGAATTTTGTTCTTCTAGGTTGAAACGTTCGTCTACAGTAGCAGTTTTTATATTTAGGTTACACTCTGTTCTCTCCTATATAGATAGATGAATTTGGAACTCTAAATCCAAAATGGTTTTTAGTAGTCTTTGAAACTTGAGAAAATAAAGGAGTTCTCAGTTTTGTCTCTATGTTTTGTTTCCTCTTCAAGTATCCCTAGGCACAGACTGTGGAAAAGCACTTTCATTGAGAGGGGTTTCCAAGTTTCTAAGAAATAACGAGTTTCCGAAATACCAGCAAATATTTTTTCACCCAATTTGGATGATTCTATGTGGTAATGATTAGTACACAAATCCCACTTGGCTCACCAAATTGTGTTTTTCTAGGTTGAAGCGTTCGTCTACAGTAGCAGTTTTTATTTTTAGGTTTCACTCTGTTCTCTCCTATATAGATAGATGAATTTGGAACTCTAAATCCAACATGGTTTGTAGTAGCCTTTGAAACGTGAAAAAATAAAGGAGTTCTCAGTTTTGTCTCTATGGTTTGTTTCCTCTTCAAGTAGCCCTAGGCACAGACTGTGGAAAAGCACTTATATTGAGAGGGGTTGCCAAACTTCTAAGAAATAACGAGTTTCCAAAACAGCAGCAAATATTTTTTCACCCAATCTTGATGATACGTGGTGGTAATGATCAGTACACAAATCCCACTTAGATCACCAAATTGTGTTCTTCTAGGTTGAAGCGTTCGTCTTTAGTAGCAGTTTTTATATTTAGGTTTCACTCTCATCTCTCCTTTATAGATAGATGAATTTGGAACTCTAAAACCAACATGGTTTGTAGTAGCTCTTTGAAACTTTACAAAATAAAGGAGATCTCAGTTTTGTCTCATTGGTTTGTTTCTTCTTCAAGTAGCCCTAGGCAAAGAATGAGGAATAGCACTTTCATTGAGAGGGGTTGCCAAGCTTCTAAGAAATAACGAGTTACCGAAACACCAGCAAATATTTTTTCACATAATCTTGATGATTCTTTTTGGTAATGATCAGTACACAAATCTCACTTGGCTCACCTAATTGTGTTTTTCTAGGTTGAAGCATTCGTCTACAGTAGCAGTTTTTATTTTTAGGTTCCCCTCTGTTCTCTCCTATATAGATAGATGAATTTGGAACTCTAAATCCAACATGGTTTGTAGTAGCATTTGAAACGTTAAAAAATAAAGGAGTTCTCAGTTTTGTCTCTATGGTTTGTTTCCTCTTCAAGTAGCCCTAGGCACAGACTGTGGAAAAGCACTTTCATTGAGAGGGGTTGCCAAGCTTCCAAGAAAACAGGAGTTTCTGATATACCAGCAAATATTTTTTCACCCAGTCTTGATGATTCTTGGTGGTAATGATCAGTACACAAATCCCACTTGCCTCACCACATTGTGTTCTTCTAGGTTGAAGCGTTCGTCTACAGTAGCAGTTTTTATTTTTAGGTTTCACTCTGTTCTCTCCGATATATATAGATGAATTTGGAAATCTAAATCCAACATGGTTTGTAGTAGCCTTTGAAACGTGAAAAAATAAAGGAGTTCTCAGTTTTGTCTCTATGGTTTGTTTCATCTTCAAGTAGCCCTAGGCACAGACTGTGGAACAGCACTATCATTGAGAGGGGTTGCCAAGCTTCCAAGAAAACAGGAGTTTCTGAAATACCAGCAGATATTTTTTCACCCAATCTTGATGATACGTGGTGGTATTGATCAGTACACAAACCCCACTTGGCTCACCAAATTGTGTTCTTCTAGGTTGAAGCGTTCGTCTACAGTAGCATTTTTTATATTTAGGTTTCACTCTCATCTCTCCTATATAGATAGATGAATTTGGAACTCTAAATCCAACATGGTTTGTAGTAGCTCTTTGAAACTTTACAAAATAAAGGAGATCTCAGTTTTGTCTCATTGGTTTGTTTCCTCTTCAATTAGCCCTAGGCACAGAATGAGGAATAGCACTTTCATTGAGAGGGGTTGCCAAGCTTCTAGGAAATAACGAGTTACCGAAACACCAGCAAATATTTTTTCACCCAATCTTGATGATTCTTGGTGGTAATGATCAGTACACGAATCTCACTTGGCTCACCAAATTTTGTTCTTCTAGGTTGAAACGTTCGTCTACAGTAGCAGTTTTTATATTTAGGTTACACTCTGTTCTCTCCTACATAGATAGATGAATTTGGAACTCTAAATCCAAAATGGTTTTTAGTAGTCTTTGAAACTTGAGAAAATAAAGGAGTTCTCAGTTTTGTCTCTATGTTGTGTTTCCTCTTCAAGTATCCCTAGGCACAGACTGTGGAAAAGCACTTTCATTAAGAGGGGTTTCCAAGCTTCTAAGAAATAACGAGTTTCCGAAATACCAGCAAATATTTTTTCACCCAATTTTGATGATTCTTGGTGGTAATGATTAGTACACAAATCCCACTTGGCTCACCAAATTGTGTTTTTCTAGGTTGAAGCGTTCGTCTACAGTAGCAGTTTTTATTTTTAGGTTTCACTCTGTTCTCTCCTATATAGATAGATGAATTTGGAACTCTAAATCCAACATGGTTTGTAGTAGCCTTTGAAACGTGAAAAAATAAAGGAGTTCTCAGTTTTGTCTCTATGGTTTGTTTCCTCTTCAAGTAGCCCTAGGCACAGACTGTGGAAAAGCACTAATATTGAGAGGGGTTGCGAAACTTCTAAGAAATAACGAGTTTCCAAAACAGCAGCAAATATTTTTTCACCCAATCTTGATGATACGTGGTGGTAATGATCACTACACAAATCCCACTTGGATCACCAAATTGTGTTCTTCTAGGTTGAAGCGTTCGTCTTCAGTAACAGTTTTTATATTTAGGTTTCAATCTCATCTCTCCTTTATAGATAGATGAATTTGGAACTCTAAATACAACATGGTTTGTAGTAGCTCTTTGAAACTTTACAAAATAAAGGAGATCTCAGTTTTGTCTCATTGGTTTGTTTCCTCTTCAAGTAGCCCTAGGCAAAGAATGAGGAATAGCACTTTCATTGAGAGGGGCTGCCAAGCTTCTAAGAAATAACGAGTTACCGAAACACCAGCAAATATTTTTTCACATAATCTTGATGATTCTTGTTGGTAATGATCAGTACACAAATCTCACTTGGCTCACCAAATTTTGTTTTTCTAGGTTGAAGCGTTCGTCTACAGTAGCAGTTTTTATTTTTAGGTTTCCCTCTGTTCTCTCCTATATAGATAGATGAATTTGGAACTCTAAATCCAACGTGGTTTGTAGTAGCCTTTGAAACTTGACAAAATAAAGGAGTTCTCAGTTTTGTCTCTATGGTTTGTTTCCTCTTCAAGTAGCCCTAGGCACAGACTGTGGAAAAGCACTTTCATTGAGAGGGGTTGCCAAGCTTCCAAGAAAACAGGAGTTTCTGATATACCAGCAAATATTTTTTCACCCAGTCTTGATGATTCTTGGTGGTAATGATCAGTACACAAATCCCACTTGGCTCACCAAATTGTGTTCTTCTAGGTTGAAGCGTTCGTCTACAGTAGCAGTTTTTATTTTAGGTTTCCCTCTGTTCTCTCCTATATATATATTGATGAATTTGGAAATCTAAATCCAACATGGTTTGTAGTAGCCCTTGAAACTTGAAAAAACAAAGGAGTTCTCAGTTTTGTCTCTATCGTTTCTTTCCTCTTCAAGTAGCCCTAGGCACAGACTGTGAAACAGCCCTATCATTGAGAGGGGTTGACAAGCTTCCAAGAAAACAGAAGTTTCTGAAAAACCAGCAGATATTTTATCACCCAATCTTGATGATACGTGGTGGTAATGATCACTACACAAATCCCACTTGGCTCACCAAATTGTGATCTTCTAGGTTGAAGCGTTCGTCTACAGTAGCAGTTTTTATATTTAGGTTTCACTCTCATCTCTCCTATATAGATAGATGAATTTGGAACTCTAAATCCAACATGGTTTGTAGTAGCTTTTGAAACTTGACTAAATAAAGGAGTTCTCAGTTTTGTCTTTATGGTTTGTTTCCTCTTCAAGTAGCCCTAGGCACAGACTGTGGATAAGCACTTATATTGAGAGGGGTTGACAAACTTCTAGGAAATATGGAGTTTCCAAAACAGCAGCAAACATTTTTTCACCCAATCTTGTTGATACTTGGTGGTAATGATCAGTACACAAATCCCACTTGGATCAACAAATTGTGATCTTCTAGGTTGAAGCGTTCGTCTTCAGTAGCAGTTTTTATATTTAGGTTTCACTGTCATCTCTCCTATATTGATAGATGAATTTGGAACTCTAAATCCAAAATGGTTTGTAGTAGCATTTGAAACGTTAAAAATAAAGGAGTTCTCAGTTTTGTCTCTATGGTTTGTTTCCTCTTCAAGTAGCCCTAGGCACAGACTGTGGAAAAGCAATTTCATTGAGAGGGGTTTCCAAGCTTCTAAGAAATAAGGAATTTCGGTAATACCAGCAAATATTTTTTCACCCAGTCTTGATGATACGTGGTGGTAATGACTAGTACACAAATCCCACTTGGCTCAACAAATTTTGTTCTACTACGTTGAAGCGTTCGTTTACATTAGCAGTTTTTATTTTTAGGTTTCACTCTGTTCTCTCATATATAGATAGATGAATTTGGAACTCTAAATCCAACATGGTTTGTAGTAGCTTTTGAAACTTGACAAAATTAAGGAGTTCTCAGTTCTGTCTCTATGGTTTGTTTCCTCTTCAAGTAGCCCTAGGCACAGACTGTGGAAAAGCACTTTCATTGAGAGGGGTTGGCAAGCTTCTAGGAAATAACAAATTTCTGAAATACCAGCAAATATTTTTCCCCAAACTTGATGATACGTGGTGGTAATGATTAGTATACAAATCCCACTTGGCTCACCAAATTGTGTTCTTCTGGTTGAAGCGTTCGTCCACAGTAGCAGTTTTTACATTTAGGTTTCCCTCTGTTCTATCCTATATAGATAGATGAATTTGGAACTCTAAATCCAACATGGTTTGTAGTAGCTATTTGAAACATGACAAAATAAAAGACTTCTCAGTTTTGTCTCTATGGTTTGTTTCCTCTTCAAGTAGCCCTGGGCAAAGACTGTGGAAAAGCACTTACATTGAGAGGGGTTGCCAAGCTTCTAAGAAATAACGAGTTTCCGAAACACCAGCAACTATTTTTTCACCCAATCCTGATAATACTTGGTGTAATGATCAGTACACAAATCCCACTTGGCTCACCAAATTGTGTTCTTCTAGGTTGAAGCGTTCGTCTACAGTAGCAGTTTTTATATTTAGGTTTCACTCTCTTCTCTCCTAAATAGATAGATGAATTTGGAACTCTAAATCCAACATGGTTTGTAGTAGCTCTTTGAAACTTGACAAAATAAAGGAGTTCTCAGTATTGTCTCTATGGTTTGTTTCCTCTTCAAGTAGCCCTAGGCACAGACTGTGGAAAAGCACTTTCATTGAGAGGGGTTGCCAAGCTTCTAAGAAATAACGAGTTTCCGAAATACCAGCAAATATTTTTTCACCCAATCTTTATGATACGTGGTGGTAATGGTCAGTACACAAATCCCACTTGGCTCACCAAATGTGTTCATCTAGGTTGAAGCGTTCGTCTACAGTATCAGTTTTAATATTTAGGTTTCACTCTCATCTCTCCTATATAGATAGATGAATTTGGAACACTAAATCCAACGTGGTTTGTAGTAGCACTTTGAAACTTGACAAAATAAAGGATTTCTCAGTTTTGTCTCCACGGTTTGTTTCCTCTTCATTAGCCCTAGGCACAGACTGTGGAAAAGCACTTATATTGAGAGGGATTGCCAAGCTTCTATGAAATAACGAGTTTCCAAAACACCAGCAAATATTTTTTCACCCAATCTTGATATTACATGGTGGTAATGATTCGTACACAAATCCCACTTGGCTCAACAAATGTGTTCTTATAGGTTGAAGCGTTCGTCTTCAGTAGCAGTTTTTATATTTAGGTTTCACTCTCAACTCTCCTATATAGATAGATGAATTTGGAACTCTAAATCCAACATGGTTTGTAGTAGCTCTTTGAAACTTGACAAAATAAAAGAGTTCTCAGTTTTGTCTCAATGGTTTGTTTCCTCTTCAAGTAGCCCTAGGCACAGACTGTGGAAAAGCACTTTCATTGAGAGGGGTTGCCAAACTTCTAAGAAATAACGAGTTTCCGAAATACCAGCAAATATTTTTTCAACCAAATTTGATGATACTTGGTGGTAATGATCAGTACACATATCCCACTGGGCTCAACAAATTTGTTCTTCTAGGTTGAAGCGTTCGTCTACAGTAGCAGTTTTTATACTTAGGTTTCCCTGTGTTCTCCCCTATATAGATAGATGTATTTGGAACTCTGCTGGGAGCCATCAGCCAAGTAGGTATGACAAATTCCTTGCCAGCTTACTCCCATGCTGTCTAGTGGAAGGACTTCTGAAAGGTGACCTTGCTCAAGGACCAGGGCAGGATCCGTGTTTAGGGTGTTCCCCCTTTAGAATAGGGCAGTTTAGCATAATAGGAGAGTAGGGTGTTTCCCCTTTATAATAGGGTGGTTTAGTAATAGGAGATTAGGGTGTTCCTCTTTTGGAATAGGGCGTATCCTGCTGCTGAGTTCCTCTTGAGTGCTTAGGGTCAGACAGTATTTTTTGAGAGACAGAAGCCCATGCGGTGTGGATTTAGGAGAGAGTGGATTTGAGCAGAGAACATGGATTCCCCCAGAGCGTGTTTGTAGACGGCCGGTGTGAGTTCTTGAATAAAGAATTGCTGTTTGAATCTACAAGCTGTGTGGAGACTCGTGATTTGTGCCCAGCCAGAGACTGCGGCAGAACTCTAAATAAAACATGGTTTGTAGTAGCTCTATGAAACTTTACAAAAAAAAAAAAAAAAAGACGTTCTCAGTTTTGTCTCTGTGGTTTGTTTCCTCTTCAAGTAGCCCTAAGCAGAGACTGTGGAAAAGCACTTTCATTGAAAGGGGTTACCAATCTTCCAAGAAATTACGAGTTTCTGAAATACCAGCAAATACTTTTTCACCCAATCTTGATGAAACGTGGTGGTAATGATAAGTACACAAATCCCACTTGGCTCACCAAATTGAGTTCTTCTAGGTTGAAGCGTTCGACTACAGTAGCAGTTTTTATATTTAGGTTTCATTCTCATCTCTCCTATATAGATAGATGAATTTGGAGCTCAAAATCCAACATGGTTTGAAGTAGCTATTTGAAACTTGACAAAACAAAGGAGTTCTCAGTTTTGCCTCTATGGTTTGTTTCCTCTTCAAGTAGCCCTAAGCACAGACTGTGGAAAAGCACTTTCATTGAGAGGGGTTGCCATGCTTCTAAGAAATAACGAGTTTCCGAAATACCAGCAAATATTTTTTCACCCAATCTTGATGATACTTAATGGTAATCATCAGTACACAAATCCCACTTGGCTCACTAAATTTTGTTCTTCTAGGTTGAAGCATTCGTCTACAGTATCAGTTTTTATATTTAGGTTTCATTCTTTTCTCTCCTATATAGATAGATGAATTTGAAAGTCTAAATCCAACATGGTTTGTAGTAGATCTTTGAAAATTCACAAAATAAAGGAGTTCTCAGTTTAGTCTCTATGGTTTGTTTCCTCTTCAAGTAGCCCAAGGCACAGACTGTGGAAAAGCGCTTTCATTGACGGGGTTGCCAACCTTCCAAGAAATTACGTGTTTCCGAAATACCAGCAAATATTTTTTCACCCAATCTTGATGATACTTGGTGGTAATGATCAGTACACAAATCCCACTTGGCTCACCAAATTGTGTTCTTCTAGGTTGAAGCGTTCGTCTACATTAGCAGTTTTTATATTTAGGTGTCCCTCTGTTCTTTCCTATATAGATAGATGAATTTGGAACTCTAAATCCAACATGGTTTGTAGTAGCTCTTTGAAACTTGAAAAAATAAAAGATTTCTCTGTTTTGTCTCTATGGTTTGTTTCCTCTTCAAGTAGCCCTAGGCACAGACTGTGGAGAAGCACTTTCATTGGGAGGGGTTGCCAAGCTTCTAAGAAATAACGAGTTTCCGAAATACCAGCACATATATTTTCACCCAATCTTGATGATACTTGGTGGTAATGATCAGTACACAAATCCCACTTGGCTCACCAAATTTGGTTCTTCTAGGTTGAAGCGTTCGTCTACATCAGCAGTTTTTATATGTAGGTTTCACTCTGTTCTCTCTTATATAGATAGATGAATTTGGAATTCTAAATTCAACATGGTTTGTAGTAGTTCTTTGAAACTTGACAAAATAAAGAAGTTCTCAGTTTTGTCTCTATGGTTGTTTTTCTCTTCACGTTGCCCTAGGCACAGACTGTGGAAAAGCACTTTCATTGAGATGGTTTGCCAAGCTTCTAAGAAATAACGAGTTTCTGAAATACCACCAAATATTTTTCAACCCAATCTTGATGATACTTGGTGGCAATGATCAGTACCCAAATCCCACTTGGCTCACGAAATTTTGTTCTTCTATGTTGAAGCGTTCGTCTACAGTAGCAGTTTTATATTTATGTTTCACTCTGTTCTCTCTTATATAGATAGATGAATTTGGAATTCTAAATCCAACATGGTTTGTAGTAGCTCTTTGAAACTTGACAAAATCAAACAGTTCTCAGTTTAGTCTCTATGGTTTGTTTCCTCTTCAAGTAGCCCTAGGCACAGACTGTGGAAAAGCACTTTCATTGAGAGGGGTTGCCAAGCTCTAAGAAATAACGATTTTCCGAAATACCAGCAAATATTTTCACCCAATCTTGATGATACTTGGTGGTAATGATCAGTACACAAATCCCACTTGGCTCACTAAATTTTCTTGTTCTAGGTTTAAGTGTTCGTCTACAGTAGCTGTTTTTATATTTATGTTTCATTCAATTCTCTTCTATATAGGCAGATGAATTTGGAACACTAAATCCATCATGTATTGTAGTAGCTTTTGAAACCTGACAAAATAAAGGAGTTCTCATTTTAGTCTCTGTGGTTTGTGTCCTCTTCAAGTAGCCCTAGGCTCAGACTGTGGAAAAGCACTTTCATTGAGAGGGGTTGCCAAGCTTCCAAGAAACTACAAGATTTCGATATACCAGCAAATATTTTTTCACCCAATCTTGATGAAACGTGGTAGTAATGACAAGTACACAAATCACACTTGGCTCACCAAATTTTGCTCTTCTATGTTGAAGCGTTCGTTTACAGTAGCAATTTTTATTTTTAGGTTTCACTCTGTTCTTTCTTATATAGATAGATGAATTTGGAGCTCAAAATCCAACATGGTTTGAAATAGCTTTTTGAAACTTGACAAAACAAAGGAGTTCTCAGTTTTGTCTCTATGGTTTGTTTCCTCTTCAAGTAGCCCTAGGCACAGACTGTGGAAAAGCACTTTAATTGAGAGGGATTGCCACGCTTCTAAGAAATAACGAGTTTCCAAAATACCAGCAAATATTTTTTCACCCAATCTTGATGATACTTAATGGTAACGATCAGTACACAAATCCCACTTGGCTCACTAAATTTTGTTCTTCTAGGTTGAAGTTTTCGTCTACAGTAGCTGTTTTTATATTTAGGTTTCACTCTGTTCTCTCCTATATAGGTAGATGAATTTGGATCTCTAAATCCAACGTGGTTTATAGTAGCTCTTTGAAACTTGACAAAATAAAGGAGTTCTCAGTTTAGTCTCTATGGTTGGTTTCCTCTTCAAGTAGCCCTAAACACAGACTGTGGAAAAGCACTTTCATGGAGAGGGGTTGCCAAGCTTTTAAGAAATTACGAGTTTCCGATATACCAGCAAATATTTTTTCAGCCAATCTTGATGATACGTGGTGGCAAGGACAAGTACACAAATACCACTTGACTAACCAAATTTTGTTCTTCTAGGTTTAAGCGTTCGTTTACAATAGCAGTTTTTTATTTTTGGGTTTCACTCTGTTCTCTCCTATATAGATAGATGAATTTGGAACTCTAAATCAAACATGGTTTCTAGTAGCTCTATGAAACTTGACAAAATAAGGGAGTTCTCAGTTTTGGCTCTATTGTTTGTTTCCTCTTCAAGTAGCCCTAGGCACAGACTGTGGAAAAGCACTCTAATTGAGAGGGGTTGCCAAGCTTCTAAGAAATAACGAGTTTCCGAAATACCAGCAAATATTTTTTCACCCAAACTTGATGATACTTCGTGGTAATGACCAGTACACAAATCCCACTTGGCTCACTAAATTTTGTTCTTCTAGGCGAAGCGTTCGTCTACAGTAGCAGTTTTTATATTTATGTTTCATTCTGTTCTCTCCTATATAGATAGATGAATTTGGAACTCTAAATCCAACATGGTTTGTAGTAGCTCTTTGAAAATTGACAAAATAAAGGAGTTCTCAGTTTAGTCTCTATGGTTTGTTTCCTCTTCAAGTAGCCCAAGGCACAGACTGTGGAAAAGCGCTTTCATTGACGGGGGTTGCCAACCTTCCAAGAAATTACGTGTTTCCGAAATACCAGCAAATATTTTTTCACCCAATCTTGATGATACTTGGTGGTAATGATCAGTACACAAATCCCACTTGGCTCACCAAATTGTGTTCTTCTAGGTTGAAGCATTCGTCTACAGTAGCAGTTTTTATATTTAGGTGTCCCTCTGTTCTTTCCTATATAGATAGATGAATTTAGAACTCTAAATCCAACATGGTTTGTAGTAGCTCTTTGAAACTTGAAAAAATAAAAGATTTCTCAGTTTTGTCTCTATAGTTTGTTTCCTCTTCAAGTAGCCCTAGGCACAGACTGTGGAGAAGCACTTTCATTGAGAGGGGTTGCCAAGCTTCTAAGAAATAACGAGTTTGCGAAATACCAGCAAATATTTTTTCAACCAATCTTGATGATACTTGGTGGTAATGATCAGTACAAAAATCCCACTTGGCTCACCAAATTGTGTTCTTCTAGGTTGAAGCGTTCGTCTACAGTAGCTGTTTTTATATTTAGGTTTCACTCTCTTCTCTCCTATATAGGTAGATGATTTGGAACTCTATATCCAACAAGGAAAAATAAAGGAGTTCTCGGTTTAGTCTCTATGATTTGTTTCCTCTTCAAGTAGCCGTAGGAACAGTCTGTGGAAAAGAACTTTCATTGAGAGGGGTTGCCAAGCTTCCAAGAAATTACGAGTTTCTGATATACCAGCAAATATTTTTTCATCCAATCTTGATGATACGGGGTGGCAATGACAAGGACACAAATCTCACTTGGTTCACCAAATTTTGTTCTTCTTGGTATAAGCGTTCGTTTACAGTAGCAGTTTTTATTTTTGGGTTTCACTCTGTACTCTCCTATATAGATAGATGAATTTGGAATTCTAAATCCAACATGGTTTGTAGTAGCTCTTTGAAACTTGACAAAATAAAGGAGTTCTCAGTTTTGTCTCTATGGATTGTTTCCTCTTCAAGTAGCACTAGGCACAGACAGTGGAAAAGCACTTTCATTGAGAGGAGTTGCGAAGCTTCTAAGAAATAACGAATTTCCGAAATACCAGCAAATATTTTTTCACCCAATCTTGATGATACTTGTTGGTAATGATCAGTACACAAATCCCACTTGGCTCACCAAATTTTGTTCTTCTACGTTGAAGCGTTCGTCTACAGTAGCAGTTTTTATACTTAGGTTTCCCTGTGTTCTCTCCAATATAAATAGATGAATTTGGAACTCTAAATCCAACATGGTTTGTAGTATCTCTATGAAACTTAACAAAAATAAGAGGTTCTCAGTTTTGTCTCTATGGTTTGTGTCCTCTTCAAGTAGCCCTAGGCTCATACTGTCGAAAAGCACTTTCATTAAAGGGGTTGCCAAGCTCTAAGAAATAACGAGTTTCCGAAATACCAGCAAATATTTTTTCACCCAATCTTGATGATACGTGGTGGTAATGACAAGTACACAAATCCCACTTGGCTCACCAAATATTGTGCTTATACATTGAATCGTTCGTTTACAGTAGCAGTTTTTATTTTTAGGTTTCACTCTCTTCTCTCCTATATAGATAGATGAATTTGGAACTCTAAATCCAAGATGGTTTGTAGTAGCTCTTCGAAACTTGACAAAATAAAGTTGTTCTCAGTTTAGTCTCTATGGTTTGTTTCTTCTTCAAGTAGCCCTAGGCACAGTATGTGGAAAAGCACTTTCATTGAAAGGGGTTGCCAAGCTTTCAAGAAATAACGAGTTTCCGAAATACCAGCAAATATTTTTTCAGCCAATCTTGATGAAACGTGGTGGTAATGACAAGTACACAAATCCCACTTGGCTCACCAAATTTTGTTCTTCTATGTTGAAGCGTTCGTCTACAGTAGCAGTTTTTATTTTTAGGTTTCACTCTGTTCTCTCCTATACAGATAGATGAATTTGGAACTCTAAATCCAACATGGTTTGTAGTAGCTCTTTGAAACTTGACAAACTAAAGGAGTTCTCAGTTTTGTCTCTATGGTTTGTTTCCTCTTCAAGTAGCCCAACGCACAGACTGTGGAAAAGCGCTTTCATTGACGGGGATTGCCAAGCTTCCAAGAAATTACGTGTTTTAGAAATACCAGCAAATATTTTTTCACCCAATCTTGATGATACTTGGTGGAAATGATCAGTACACAAATCCCACTTGGCTCACCAAATTGTGATCTTTTAGGTTGAAGCGTTCGTCTACAGCACCAGTTTTTATATGTAGGTTTCACTCTGTTCTCTCTTATATAGATAGATGAATTTGGAATTTTGAATCCAACATGGTTTGTAGTAGCTCTTTTTAACTTGAAAAAATAAAGTATTTCTCAGTTTAGTCTCTATGGTTTGTTTCCTCTTCAAGTAGCCCTAGGCACCGACTGTGGGAAAGCACTTTCATTGAAAGGGGTTGGCAAGTTTCCAAGAAATTAAGAGTTTCCGATATACCAGCAAATGTTTTTTCACCCAATCTTGATGATACGTGGTGGCAATGTCAAGTACACAAATCTCACTTGGCTCACCAAATTCTGTTCTTCTAGGTTTAAGCTTTCGTTTACAGTAGCCGTTTTTATTTTGGGGTTTCACTCTGTTCTCTTATATATAGATAGATGAATTTGGAACTCTAAATCCAACATGGTTTGTAGTAGCTCTATGAAACTTGACAAAAAAAAGGAGTTCTCAGTTTTGTCAATATCGTTTGTTTCCTCTTCAAGTAGCCCTAGGCACAGACTGTGGAAAAGCACTTTCATTGAGAGGGGTTGCCAAGCTTCTAAGAAATAACGAGTTTCCGAAATACCAGCAAATATTTTTTCACCCAATCTTGATGATACTTGGTGGTAATGATCAGTACACAAATCCCACTTGGCTCACCAAATTTTGTTCTTCTAGGTTGAAGCGTTCGTCTACAGTAGCAGTTTTTATATTTAGGTTTCACTCTGTTCTCTCCTATATAGATAGATGAATTTGGAACTCTAAATCCAACATGGTTTGTAGTAGCTCTTTGAAACTTGACAAAATAAAGGATTTCTCAGTTTAGTCTCTATGGTTTGTTTCCTCTTCAAGTAGCCCTAGGCACAGACAGTGGAAAAGCACTTTCATTGAGAGGGGTTGCCAAGCTTCTAAGAAATAACGAGTTTCCGAAATACCAGCAAATATTTTTTCACCAAATCTTGATGATACTTGGTGGTAATGATCAGTACACAAATCCCACTTGGCTCACCAAATTTTGTTCTTCTAGGTTGAAGCGTTCGTCTACAGCAGCTGTTTTTATATGTAGGTTTCACTCTGTTCTCTCTTATATAGATAGATGAATTTGGAATTCAAAATCCAACATGGTTTGTAGTAGCTCTTTGAAACTTGACAAAATAAAGGAATTCTCAGTTTAGTCTCTATGGTTTGTTTCCTCTTTAAGTAGCCCTCGGCACACATTGTGGAAAAGCACTTTCATTGAAAGGCGTTGACAAGCTTCCAAGAAATAACGAGTTTCCGAAATACCAGCAAATATTTTTTCACCCAATCTAGATGATACGTGGTGGTAATGATCAGTATACAAATCCCACTTGGCTCACCAAATTTTGTTCTTCTAGGTTGAAGCGTTCGTCTACAGTACCAGTATTTATATTTAGGTTTCCCTCTGTTCTCTCCTATATAGATTGATGAATTTGGAACACTATATCTAACATGGTTTGTAGTAGCTTTTTGAAACTTGACAAAATAAAGGAGTTCTCAATTTTGTCTCTACGGTTTGTTTCCTCTTCAAGTAGCCCTAGGCACAGACTGTGGAAAAGCACTTTCATTGAGAGGGGTTGCAAAGCTTCTAAGAAATAACGAGTTCCCAAAATACCAGCAAATATTTTTTCACCCAATCTTGGTGATACTTGGTCGTAATGATCGGTACACAAATCCTACTTGACTCTCCAAATTTAGTTCTTCTAGGTTGAAGCGTTCGTTTACAGTAGCAGTTTTTATTTTTAGGTTTCACTCTGTTCTCTCCTATATAGATATATGAATGTGGAACTCTAAATCCAACATGGTTTGTAGTAGCTCTTTGAAACTTTACAAAATAAATGAGTTCTCAGTTTTGTCTCTATGATTTGTTTCCTATTCATGTAGCCCTTAGCAGAGACTGTGGAAAAGCACTTTCATTGAAAGGGGTTGCCAAGCTTCCAAAAAATTACGAGTTTCTGAAATGCAAGAAAATATTTCTTCACCCAATCTTGATGATACGTGGTGGTAATGAGAAGTACACAAATCCATCTTGGCTCACCAAATTGTGTTCGTCTAGCTTCAAGCGTTCGTTTACAGTAGCAGTTTTTATTTTTAGGTTTCACTCTGTTCTCTCCTATATAGGTAGATGAATTTGGAACTCTAAATCCAACATGGTTTGTAGTAGCTCTTTGAAACTTGACAAAATAAAGAAGTTCTCAGTTTTGTCTGTATGGATTGTTTCCTCTTCAAGAAGCCCTAGGCAAAGACTGTGGAAAAGCTCTTTCATTGACAGGGGTTGCCAAGCTTCTGAGAAATAGGGAGTTTCCGAAATATCAGCAAATATTTTTTCAACCAGGCTTTAAGATACTTGGTGGTAATGATCAGTACACAAATCCCACTTGGCTCACCAAATTGTGTTCTTCTAGGTTTAAGCGTTCGTCTACAGTGGCAGTTTTTATATTTAGGTTTCACTCTGTTCTCTCTCATATAGATAGATGAATTTGGCACTCTAAATCCAAAATGGTTTGTAGTAGCTCTTTGAAACCTGAAAAAATAAAGTAGTTCTCAGTTTTGTATCTATGGTTTGTTTCCTGTTCAATTAGCCCTAGGCCCAGACTGTGGAAAAGCACTTCCATTGAGAGTGGTTGCCAGCTTCTAAGAAATTACGAGTTTCCGAAATACCAGCAAATATTCTTTCACCCAATCTTGATGATAATTCGTGGTAATGAGCAGTACACAAATCCCACTTGGCTCACCAAATTGTGTTCTTCTAGATTGAAGCGTTCGTCTACAGTAGAAGTTTTTAATTTTAGGTTTCACTCTGTTCTCTCCTATATAGATAGATGAATTTGGAACTCTAAATCCAACACGGTTTGTAGTAGTTCTTTGAAACTTGACAAAATAAAGGAGTTCCCAGTTTTGTCTCTATGGTTTGTTTCCTCTTCAAGTAGCCCTAGGCACAGCCTGTGGAAAATCACTTTCATTGAGAGGGGTTTCCAAGCTTCTAAGGAATAACGAGTTTCCGAAATACCAGCAAATATTTTTTCACCCAATCTTCATGATACTTGGTGGTAATGATCAGTACACAAATCCCACTTGGCTTGCCAAATTTTGTTCTTCTAGGTTTAAGAGTTCGTCTACAGTAGCAGTTTTATATTTAGGTTTCACTCTGTTCTCTCCTATATAGATAGATGATTTTGGAACTCTAAATCCAACATGGTTTGTAGTAGCTCTTTCACACTTGACAAAATAATGGAGTTCTCAGTTTTGTCACTATGGTTCGTTTCCTCTTCAAGGAGCCCTAGGCACAGACTGTGGAAAAGCGCTTTCATTGAGAGGGGTTGCCAAGCTTCTAAGAAATAAAGAGCTTCCGAAATACAGGCAAACATTTTTTCACCCAATCTTGATGATAATTGGTGGTAATTATCGTTACACAAATCCCACTTGACTCACCAAATTTTGTTCTTCTAGTTTGAAGCGTTCGTTTACAGTTTAAGTTTATATTTTTAGGTTTCCCTATCTTCTCTCCTATATATATAGATGAATTTGGAACTCTAAATCCAACATGGTTTGTAGTAGCTCTTTGAAACTTGACAAAATATAGGAGTTCTCAGTTTTGTATCTATGGTTTGTTTTTTCTCAAGTAGCCCTATGCCAAGACTGTGGAAAAGCAGTTCCATTGAGAGGGGTTGCCAAGCTTCTAAGAAATAACGAGTTTCCGAAGTACCAGCAAATATTCTTTCACCCAATCTTGATTATACTTGGTGGTAATGATCAGTACACAAATCCCACTTGGCACACCAAATTGTGTTCCTCTAGATTGAAGCGTTCGTCTACAGTAGCAGTTTTTATATGTAGGTTTCACTCTGTTCTCTCCTATATAGATAGATGAATTTGGAACTCTAAATCCAACATGGTTTGTAGTAGCTCTTTGAAAATTGACAAAATAAAGGAGTTCCCAGTTTTGTCTCTATGGATTGTTTCCTCTTCAAGTAGCCCTAGGCACAGCCTGTGGAAAAGCACTTTCATTGAGAGGGTTTTCCAAGCTTCTAAGGCATAACGAGTTTCCGAAATACCAGCAAATATTTTTTCACCAAATCTTCATGATACTTGGTGGTAATGATCAGTACACAAATCCCACATGGCTCACCAAATTTTGTTCTTCTAGGTTGAAGAGTTCGTCTACAGTAGCAGTTTTTATACTTAGGTTTCCCTGTGTTCTCTCCTATATAGATAGATGTATTTGGAACTCTAAATCCAACATGGTTTGTAGTAGCTCCATGAAAATTGACAAAATAAAGAGGTTCTCAGTTTTGTCTCTGTGGTTTGTTTCCTCTTCAAAGCCCTAAGAAGACACTGTGGAAAAAAAATTTCATTGAAACGGGTTGCCAAGCTTCCAAGAAGTTACGAGTTTCCGAAATACCAGCAAATATTTTTTCACCCAACTTGATGATATTTGGTGGTAATGATCAGTACACAAATTCCACTTGGCTCACGAAATTGTGTTCTTCTATGTTGAAGCGTTCGTCTATAGTAGCAGTTTTTATATTTAGGTGTCCCTCTGTCTCTCCTATATAGATAGATGAATTTGGAACTCTAAATCCAACATGGTTTGTAGTAGCTCTTTGAAAATTGACAAAATAAAGGAATTCTCAGTTTTGTTTCTATGGTTTGTTTCCTCTTCAAATAGCCCTAGGCACAGCCTGTGGAAAAGCACTTTCATTGAGAGTGTTTGCCAAGCTCCTAAGGAAGATCGAGTTTCTGAAATACCAGCAAATATTTTTTCACCTAATCTTGATGATACGTGGTGGTAATGACAACTACACAAAGCCCACTTGGCTCACCAAATTTTGTTCTTCTAGCTTGAAGTTTTCGTTTACAGTAGCAGTTTTAATTTTTAGGTTTCACTCTGTTCTCACCTATATAGATAGATGAATTTGGAACTCTAAATCCAGCATGGTTTGTAGTAGCTTTTTGAAACTTGACAAAATAATGGAGTTCCCAGTTTTGTCTCTATGGTTTGTTTCCTCTTCAAGTAGCCCTAGGCACAGACTGTGGAAAAGCACTTTCATTGAGAGGGGATTCCAAGCTTCTAAGGAATAACGAGTTTCCGAAATACCAGCAAATATTCTTTCACCCAATCTTCATGATACTTGGTGGTAATGATCAGTATACAAATCCCACTTGGCTTGCCAAATTTTGTTCTTCTAGGTTTAAGAGTTCGTCTACAGTAGCAGTTTTTATATTTAGGTTTCACTCTGTTCTCTCCTATATAGATAGATGATTTTGGAACTCTAAATCCAACATGGCTTGTAGTAGCTCTTTGACACTTGACAAAATAAAGGAGTTCTCAGTTTTGTCACTATGGTTCGTTTCCTCTTCAAGGAGCCCTAGGCACAGACTGTGGAAAAGCGCTTTCATTGAGAGGGGATGCCAAGCTTCTAAGAAATAAAGAGCTTCCGAAATACAGGCAAATATTTTTTCACCCAATCTTGATGATACTTGTGGTAATTATCCTTACACAACTCCCACTTGACTCACCAAATTTTGTTCTTCTCGTTTGAAGCGTTCGTTTACAGTTTAAGTTTATATATTTAGGTTTCCCTCTCTTCTCTCCTATATATATAGATGAATTTGGAACTCTATTCCAGCATGGTTTGTAGTAGCTCTTTGAAACTTTACAAAATAAAGGAGTTCCCAGTTTTGTCTCTATGGTTTGTTTCCTCTTCAAGTAGCCCTAGGCACAGCCTGTGGAAAAGCACTTTCATTGAGAGGGGTTTCCAAGCTTCTAAGGAATAACGAGTTTCCGAAATACCAGCAAATATTTTTTTACCCAATCTTCATGATTCTTGGTGGTAATGATCAGTACACAAATCCCACTTGGCTTGCCAAATTTTGTTCTTCTAGGTTTAAGAGTTCGTCTACAGTAGCAGTTTTTATATTTAGGTTTCACTCTGTTCTCTCCTATATAGATAGATGATTTTGGAACTCTAAATCCAACATGGTTTGTAGTAGCTCTTTGACACTTGACAAAATAATGGAGTTCTCAGTTTTGTCACTATGGTTCGTTTCCTCTTCAAGGAGCCCTAGGCACAGATTGTGGAAAAGCGCTTTCTTTGAGAGGGGTTGCCAAGCTTCTAAGAAATAAAGAGCTTCCGAAATACAGGCAAATATTTTTTCACCCAATCTTGATGATACTTGTGGTAATGATCAGTATACAAATCCCACTTGGCTCACCAAATTGTGTTCTTCTAGTTTGAAGCGTTTGTCTACAGTAGCAGTTTTTATTTTTGGGTTTCACTCTGTTATCTCTTATATAGATAGATGAATTTGGAACTCCAAATCCAACATGGTTTGGTGTAGCTCTTTGAAACTTGACAAAATAAAGTAGTTCTCAGTTTTGTCTCTATGGTTTATTTCCTCTTGAAGTAGCCCTAGGCACAGACTGTGGAAAAACACTTTCATTGAAAGGGGTTGCCAAGCTTCTAACAAATAACGAGTTTCCGAAATACCAGCAAATATTTTTTCACCCAATCTTGATGATACTTGGTGGTAATGATCAGTACACAAATCCCACTTGGCTCACCAAATTGTGTTCTTCTAGGTTGAAGCGTTCGTCTACAGCAGCAGTTTTTATATGTAGGTTACACTCTGTTCTCTCTTATATAGATAGATGAATTTGGAACCCTAATCCAACATGGTTTGTAGTAGCTCTTTGAAACGTGACAAAATAAAGTATTTCTCAGTTTAGTCTCTATGGTTTGTTCCCTCTTCAAGTAGCCCTAGGCACAGACTGTGGAAAAGCACTTTCATTGAGAGGGGTTGCCAAGCTTCTAAGAAATAACGAGTTTCCAAAATACCAGCAAATATTCTTTCACCCAATCTTGATGATAATTCGTGGTAATGATCAGTACACAAATCCCACTTGGCTTGCCAAATTTTGTTCTTCTAGGTTTAAGAGTTCGTCTACAGTAGCAGTTTTTATATTTAGGTTTCACTCTGTTCTCTCCTATATAGATAGATGATTTTGGAACTCTAAATCCAACATGGTTTGTAGTAGCTCTTTGACACTTGACAAAATAAAGGAGTTCTCAGTTTTGTCACTATGGTTCGTTTCCTCTTCAAGGAGCCCTAGGCACAGACTGTGGAAAAGCGCTTTCATTGAGAGGGGTTGCCAAGCTTCTAAGAAATAAAGAGCTTCCGAAATACAGGCAAATATTTTTTCACCCAATCTTGATGATACTTGTGGTAATTATCCTTACACAAATCCCACTTGACTCACCAAATTTTGTTCTTCTCGTTTGAAGCGTTCGTTTACAGTTTAAGTTTATATTTTTAGGTTTCCCTCTCTTCTCTCCTATATATATAGATGAATTTGGAACTCTATTCCAGCATGGTTTGTAGTAGCTCTTTGAAACTTTACAAAATAAATGAGTTCTCAGTTTTGTCTCTATGATTTGTTTCCTCTTCATGTAGCCCTTAGCAGAGACTGTGGAAAAGCACTTTCATTGAAAGGGGTTGCCAAGCTTCCAAAAAATTACGAGTTTCTGAAATGCAAGAAAATATTTCTTCACCCAATCTTGATGATACGTGGTGGTAATGAGAAGTACACAAATCCAACTTGGCTCACCAAATTGTGTTCTTCTAGCTTCAAGCGTTCGTTTACAGTAGCAGTTTTTATATGTAGGTTACACTCTGTTCTCTCTTATATAGATAGATGAATTTGGAACCCTAATCCAAGATGGTTTGTAGTAGCTCTTTGAAACTTGACAAAATAAAGAAGTTCTCAGTTTTCTCTCTATGGTTTGTTTCCTCTTCTAGAAGCCCTAGGCACAGACTGTGGAAAAGCTCTTTCATTGACAGGGATGCCAAGCTTCTGAGAAATAACGAGTTTCCGAAATATCAGCCAATATTTTTTCAACCAGGCTTTAAGATACTTGGTGGTAATGATCAGTACACAAATCCCACTTGGCTCACCAAATTGTGTTCTTCTAGGTTTAAGCGTTCGTCTACAGTGGCAGTTTTTATATTTAGGTTTCACTCTGTTCTCTCTCATATAGATAGATGAATTTGGCACTCTAAATCCAAAATGGTTTGTAGTAGCTCTTTGAAACCTCACAAAATAAAGTAGTTCTCAGTTTTGTATCTATGGTTTGTTTCCTGTTCAATTAGCCCTAGGCCCAGACTGTGGAAAAGCACTTCCATTGAGAGTGGTTGCCAAGCTTCTAAGAAATTACGAGTTTCCGAAATACCAGCAAATATTCTTTCACCCAATCTTGATGATAATTCGTGGTAATGAGCAGTACACAAATCCCACTTGGCTCACCAAATTGTGTTCTTCTAGATTGAAGCGTTCGTCTACAGTAGCAGTTTTTATTTTTAGGTTTCACTCTGTTCTCTCCTATATAGATAGATGAATTTGGAACTCTAAATCCAACACGGTTTGTAGTAGTTCTTTGAAACTTGACAAAATAAAGGAGTTCCCAGGTTTGTCTCTATGGTTTGTTTCCTCTTCAAGTAGCCCTAGGCACAGCCTGTGGAAAAGCACTTTCATTGAGAGGGTCTTCCAAGCTTCTAAGGAATAATGAGTTTCCGAAATACCAGCAAATATTTTTTCACCCAATCTTCATGATACTTGGTGGTAATGATCAGTACACAAATCCCACTTGGCTTGCCAAATTTTGTTCTTCTAGGTTTAAGAGTTCGTCTACAGTAGCAGTTTTTATATTTAGGTTTCACTCTGTTCTCTCCTATATAGATAGATGATTTTGGAACTCTAAATCCAACATGGTTTGTAGTAGCTCTTTCACACTTGACAAAATAAAGGAGTTCTCAGTTTTGTCACTGTGGTTCGTTTCCTCTTCAAGGAGCCCTAGGCACAGACTGTGGAAAAGCGCTTTCATTGAGAGGGGTTGCCAAGCTTCTAAGAAATAAAGAGCTTCCGAAATACAGGCAAACATTTTTTCACCCAATCTTGATGATAATTGGTGGTAATTATCATTACACAAATCCCACTTGACTCACCAAATTTTGTTCTTCTAGTTTGAAGCGTTCGTTTACAGTTTAAGTTTATATTTTTAGGTTTCCCTATCTTCTCTCCTATATATATAGATGAATTTGGAACTCTAAATCCAACATGGTATGTAGTAGCTCTTTGAAACTTGACAAAATATAGGAGTTCTCAGTTTTGTATCTATGGTTTGTTTTTTCTCAAGTAGCCCTATGCCAAGACTGTGGAAAAGCAGTTCCATTGAGAGGGGTTGCCAAGCTTCTAAGAAATAACGAGTTTCTGAAGTACCAGCAAATATTCTTTCACCCAATCTTGATTATACTTGGTGGTAATGATCAGTACACAAATCCCACTTGGCACACCAAATTGTGTTCTTCTAGATTGAAGCGTTCGTCTACAGTAGCAGTTTTTATATGTAGGTTTCACTCTGTTCTCTCCTATATAGATAGATGAATTTGGAACTCTAAATCCAACATGGTTTGTAGTAGCTCTTTGAAAATTGACAAAATAAAGGAGTTCTCAGTTTTGTCTCTATTGTTTGTTTCCTCTTCAAATAGCCCTAGGCACAGCCTGTGGAAAAGCACTTTCATTGAGAGTGTTTGCCAAGCTCCTAAGGAAGAACGAGTTTCTGAAATACCAGCAAATATTTTTTCACCTAATCTTGATGATACGTGGTGGTAATGACAACTACACAAAGCCCACTTGGCTCACCAAATTTTGTTCTTCTAGCTTGAAGTTTTCGTTTACAGTAGCAGTTTTAATTTTTAGGTTTCACTCTTTTCTCACCTATATAGATAGATGAATTTGGAACTCTAAATCCAGCATGGTTTGTAGTAGCTTTTTGAAACTTGACAAAATAATGGAGTTCCCAGTTTTGTCTCTATGGTTTGTTTCCTCTTCAAGTAGCCCTAGGCACAGCCTGTGGAAAAGCACTTTCATTGAGAGGGGTTTCCAAGCTTCTAAGGAATAACGAGTTTCCGAAATACCAGCAAATATTTTTTCACCCAATCTTCATGATACTTGGTGGTAATGATCAGTATACAAATCCCACTTGGCTTGCCAAATTTTGTTCTTCTAGGTTTAAGAGTTCGTCTACAGTAGCAGTTTTTATATTTAGGTTTCACTCTGTTCTCTCCTATATAGATAGATGATTTTGGAACTCTAAATCCAACATGGCTTGTAGTAGCTCTTTGACACTTGACAAAAAAAAGGAGTTTTCAGTTTTGTCACTATGGTTCGTTTCCTCTTCAAGGAGCCCTAGGCACAGACTGTGGAAAAGCGCTTTCATTGAGAGGGGTTGCCAAGCTTCTAAGAAATAAAGAGCTTCCGAAATACAGGCAAATATTTTTTCACCCAATCTTGATGATACTTGTGGTAATTATCCTTACACAAATCCCACTTGACTCACCAAATTTTGTTCTTCTCGTTTGAAGCGTTCGTTTACAGTTTAAGTTTATATTTTTAGGTTTCCCTCTCTTCTCTCCTATATATATAGATGAATTTGGAACTCTATTCCAGCATGGTTTGTAGTAGCTCTTTGAAACTTTACAAAATAAATGAGTTCTCAGTTTTGTCTCTATGATTTGTTTCCTCTTCATGTAGCCCTTAGCAGAGACTGTGGAAAAGCACTTTCATTGAAAGGGGTTGCCAAGCTTCCAAAAAATTACGAGTTTCTGAAATGCAAGAAAATATTTATTCACCCAATCTTGATGATACGTGGTGGTAATGAGAAGTACACAAATCCAACTTGGCTCACCAAATTGTATTCTTCTAGCTTCAAGCGTTCGTTTACAGTAGCAGTTTTTATATGTAGGTTACACTCTGTTCTTTCTTATATAGATAGATGAATTTGGAAACCTAATCCAACATGGTTTGTAGTAGCTCTTTGAAACTTGACAAAATAAAGAAGTTCTCAGTTTTCTCTCTATGGTTTGTTTCCTCTTCAAGAAGCCCTAGGCACAGACTGTGGAAAAGCTCTTTCATTGACAGGGATGCCAAGCTTCTGAGAAATAACGAGTTTCCGAAATATCAGCAAATATTTTTTCAACCAGGCTTTAAGATACTTGGTGGTAATGATCAGTACACAAATCCCACTTGGCTCACCAAATTGTGTTCTTCTAGGTTTAAGCGTTCGTCTACAGTGGCAGTTTTTATATTTAGGTTTCACTCTGTTCTCTCTCATATAGATAGATGAATTTGGCACTCTAAATCCAAAATGGTTTGTAGTAGTTCTTTGAAACCTCACAAAATAAAGTAGTTCTCAGTTTTGTATCTATGGTTTGTTTCCTGTTCAATTAGCCCTAGGCCCAGACTGTGGAAAAGCACTTCCATTGAGAGTGGTTGCCAAGCTTCTAAGAAATTATGAGTTTCCGAAATACCAGCAAATATTCTTTCACCCAATGTTGATGATAATTCGTGGTAATGAGCAGTACACAAATCCCACTTGGCTCACCAAATTGTGTTCTTCTAGATTGAAGCGTTCGTCTACAGTAGCAGTTTTTATTTTTAGGTTTCACTCTGTTCTCTCCTATATAGATAGATGAATTTGGAACTCTAAATCCAACACGGTTTGTAGTAGTTCTTTGAAACTTGACAAAATAAAGGAGTTCCCAGTTTTGTCTCTATGGTTTGTTTCCTCTTCAAGTAGCCCTAGGCACAGCCTGTGGAAAAGCACTTTCATTGAGAGGGTTTTCCAAGCTTCTAAGGAATAACGAGTTTCCGAAATACCAGCAAATATTTTTTCACCCAATCTTCATGATACTTGGTGGTAATGATCAGTACACAAATCCCACTTGGCTTGCCAAATTTTGTTCTTCTAGGTTTAAGAGTTCGTCTACAGTAGCAGTTTTTATATTTAGGTTTCACTCTGTTCTCTCCTATATAGATAGATGATTTTGGAACTCTAAATCCAACATGGTTTGTAGTAGCTCTTTCACACTTGACAAAATAAAGGAGTTCTCAGTTTTGTCACTATGGTTCGTTTCCTCTTCAAGGAGCCCTAGGCACAGACTGTGGAAAAGCGCTTTCATTGAGAGGGGTTGCCAAGCTTCTAAGAAATAAAGAGCTTCCGAAATAGAGGCAAACATTTTTTCACCCAATCTTGATGATAATTGGTGGTAATTATCGTTACACAAATCCCACTTGACTCACCAAATTTTGATCTTCTAGTTTGAAGCGTTCGTTTACAGTTTAAGTTTATATTTTTAGGTTTCCCTATCTTCTCTCCTATATATATAGATGAATTTGGAACTCTAAATCCAACATGGTTTGTAGTAGCTCTTTGAAACGTGACAAAATATAGAAGTTCTCAGTTTTGTATCTATGGTTTGTTTTTTCTCAAGTAGCCCTATGCCAAGACTGTGGAAAAGCAGTTCCATTGAGAGGGGTTGCCAAGTTTCTAAGAAATAACGAGTTTCCGAAGTACCAGCAAATATTCTTTCACCCAATCTAGATTATACTTGGTGGTAATGATCAGTACACAAATCCCACTTGGCACACCAAATTGTGTTCTTCTCGATGGAAGCGTTCGTCTACAGTAGCAGTTTTTATATGTAGCTTTCACTCTGTTCTCTCCTATATAGATAGATGAATTTGGAACTCTAAATCCAACATGGTTTGTAGTAGCTCTTTGAAAATTGACAAAATAAAGGAGTTCTCAGTTTTGTCTCTATGGTTTGTTTCCTCTTCAAATAGCCCTAGGCACAGCCTGTGGAAAAGCACTTTCATTGAGAGTGTTTGCCAAACTCCTAAGGAATAACGAGTTTCTGAAATACCAGCAAATATTTTTTCACCTAATCTTGATGATACGTGGTGGTAATGACAACTACACAAAGCCCACTTGGGTCACCAAATTTTGTTCTTCTAGCTTGAAGTTTTCGTTTACAGTAGCAGTTTTAATTTTTAGGTTTCACTCTGTTCTCACCTATATAGATAGATGAATTTGGAACTCTAAATCCAGCATGGTTTGTAGTAGCTTTTTGAAACTTGACAAAATAAAGGAGTTCCCAGTTTTGTCTCTATGGTTTGTTTCCTCTTCAAGTAGCCCTAGGCACAGCCTGTGGAAAAGCACTTTGATTGAGAGGGGTTTCCAAGCTTCTAAGGAATAACGAGTTTCCGAAATACCAGCAAATATTTTTTTACCCAATCTTCATGATTCTTGGTGGTAATGATCAGTACACAAATCCCACTTGGCTTTCCAAATTTTGTTCTTCTAGGTTTAAGAGTTCGTCTACAGTAGCAGTTTTTATATTTAGGTTTCACTCTGTTCTCTCCTATATAGATAGATGATTTTGGAACTCTAAATCCAACATGGTTTGTAGTAGCTCTTTGACACTTGACAAAATAATGGAGTTCTCTGTTTTGTCACTATGGGTTCGTTTCCTCTTCAAGGAGCCCTAGGCACAGATTGTGGAAAAGCGCTTTCATTGAGAGGGTTGCCAAGCTTCTAAGAAATAAAGAGCTTCCGAAATACAGGCAAATATTTTTTCACCCAATCTTGATGATCCTTGTGGTAATGATCAGTATACAAATCCCACTTGGCTCACCAAATTGTGTTCTTCTAGTTTGAAGCGTTTGTCTACAGTAGCAGTTTTTATTTTTGGGTTTCACTCTGTTATCTCTTATATAGATAGATGAATTTGGAACTCCAAATCCAACATGGTTGGTGTAGCTCTTTGAAACTTGACAAAATAAAGTAGTTCTCAGTTTTGTCTCTATGGTTTATTTCCTCTTGAAGTAGCCCTAGGCACAGACTGTGGAAAAACACTTTCATTGAAAGGGGTTGCCAAGCTTCTAACAAATAACGAGTTTCCGAAGTACCAGCAAATATTTTTTCACCCAATCTTGATGATACTTGGTGGTAATGATCAGTACACAAATCCCACTTGGCTCACCAAATTGTGTTCTTCTAGGTTGAAGCGTTCGTCTACAGCAGCAGTTTTTATATGTAGGTTACACTCTGTTCTCTCTTATATAGATAGATGAATTTGGAACCCTAATCCAACATGGTTTGTAGTAGCTCTTTGAAACGTGACAAAATAAAGTATTTCTCAGTTTAGTCTCTATGGTTTGTTCCCTCTTCAAGTAGCCCTAGGCACAGACTGTGGAAAAGCACTTTCATTGAGAGGGGTTGCCAAGCTTCTAAGAAATAACGAGTTTCCAAAATACCAGCAAATATTCTTTCACCCAATCTTGATGATAATTCGTGGTAATGATCAGTACACAAATCCCACTTGGCTTGCCAAATTTTGTTTCTTCTAGGTTTAAGAGTTCGTCTACAGTAGCAGTTTTTATATTTAGGTTTCACTCTGTTCTCTCCTATATAGATAGATGATTTTGGAACTCTAAATCCAACATGGTTTGTAGTAGCTCTTTGGACACTTGACAAAATAAAGGAGTTCTCAGTTTTGTCACTATGGTTCGTTTCCTCTTCAAGGAGCCCTAGGCACAGACTGTGGAAAAGCGCTTTCATTGAGAGGGGTTGCCAAGCTTCTAAGAAATAAAGAGCTTCCGAAATACAGGCAAACATTTTTTCACCCAATCTTGATGATAATTGGTGGTAATTATCATTACACAAATCCCACTTGACTCAGCAAATTTTTGTTCTTCTAGTTTGAAGCGTTCGTTTACAGTTTAAGTTTATATTTTTAGGTTTCCCTATCTTCTCTCCTATATATATAGATGAATTTGGAACTCTAAATCCAACATGGTATGTAGTAGCTCTTTGAAACTTGACAAAATATAGGAGTTCTCAGTTTTGTATCTATGGTTTGTTTTTTCTCAAGTAGCCCTATGCCACGACTGTGGAAAAGGCAGTTCCATTGAGAGGGGTTGCCAAGCTTCTAAGAAATAACGAGTTTCCGAAGTACCAGCAAATATTCTTTCACCCAATCTTGATTATACTTGGTGGTAATGATCAGTACACAAATCCCACTTGGCACACCAAATTGTGTTCTTCTAGATTGAAGCGTTCGTCTACAGTAGCAGTTTTTATATGTAGGTTTCACTCTGTTCTCTCCTATATAGATAGATGAATTTGGAACTCTAAATCCAACATGGTTTGTAGTAGCTCTTTGAAACTTGACAAAATAAAGGAGTTCTCAGTTTTGTCTCTATGGTTTGTTTCCTCTTCAAATAGCCCTAGGCACAGCCTGTGGAAAAGCACTTTCATTGAGAGTGTTTGCCAAGCTCCTAAGGAAGAACGAGTTTCTGAAATACCAGCAAATATTTTTTCACCTAATCTTGATGATACGTGGTGGTAATGACAACTACACAAAGCCCACTTGGCTCACCAAATTTTGTTCTTCTAGCTTGAAGTTTTCGTTTACAGTAGCAGTTTTAATTTTTTAGGTTTCACTCTTTTCTCACCTATATAGATAGATGAATTTGGAACTCTAAATCCAGCATGGTTTGTAGTAGCTTTTTGAAACTTGACAAAATATTGGAGTTCCCAGTTTTGTCTCTATGGTTTGTTTCCTCTTCAAGTAGCCCTAGGCACAGCCTGTGGAAAAGCACTTTCATTGAGAGTGGTTTCCAAGCTTCTAAGGAAGAAACGAGTTTCCGCCAGCAAATATTTTTTCACCCAATCTTCATGATTCTTGGTGGTAATGGTCAGTATACAAATCCCACTTGGCTTGCCAAATTTTGTTCTTCTAGGTTTAAGAGTTCGTCTACAGTAGCAATTTTTATATTTAGGTTTCACTCTGTTCTCTCCTATATAGATAGATGATTTTGGAACTCTAAATCCAACATGGCTTGTAGTAGCTCTTTGACACTTGACAAAAAAATGGAGTTCTCAGTTTTGTCACTATGGTTCGTTTCCTCTTCAAGGAGCCCTAGGCACAGACTGTGGAAAAGCGCTTTCATTGAGAGGGGTTGCCAAGCTTCTAAGAAATAAAGAGCTTCCGAAATACAGGCAAATATTTTTTCACCCAATCTTGATGATACTTGTGTTAATTATCCTTACACAAATCCCACTTGACTCACCAAATTTTGTTCTCTCGTTTGAAGCGTTCGTTTACAGTTTAAGTTTATATTTTTAGGTTTCCCTCTCTTCTCTCCTATATATATAGATGAATTTGGAACTCTATTCCAGCATGGTTTGTAGTAGCTCTTTGAAACTTTACAAAATAAATGAGTTCTCAGTTTTGTCTCTATGATTTGTTTCCTCTTCATGTAGCCCTTAGCAGAGACTGTGGAAAAGCACTTTCATTGAAAGGGGTTGCCAAGCTTCCAAAAAATTACGAGTTTCTGAAATGCAAGAAAATATTTCTTCACCCAATCTTGATGATACGTGGTGGTAATGAGAAGTACACAAATCCAACTTGGCTCACCAAATTGTATTCTTCTAGCTTCAAGCGTTCGTTTACAGTAGCAGTTTTTATATGTAGGTTACACTCTGTTCTTTCTTATATAGATAGAAGAATTTGGAACCCTAATCCAACATGGTTTGTAGTAGCTCTTTGAAACTTGACAAAATAAAGAAGTTCTCAGTTTTCTCTCTATGGTTTGTTTCCTCTTCAAGAAGCCCTAGGCACAGACTGTGGAAAAGCTCTTTCATTGACAGGGATGCCAAGCTTCTGAGAAATAACGAGTTTCCGAAATATCAGCAAATATTTTTTCAACCAGGCTTTAAAGATACTTGGTGGTAATGATCAGTACACAAATCCCACTTGGCTCACCAAATTGTGTTCTTCTAGGTTTAAGCGTTCGTCTACAGTGGCAGTTTTTATATTTAGGTTTCACTCTGTTCTCTCTCATATAGATAGATGAATTTGGCACTCTAAATCCAAAATGGTTTGTAGTAGTTCTTTGAAACCTCACAAAATAAAGTAGTTCTCAGTTTTGTATCTATGGTTTGTTTCCTGTTCAATTAGCCCTAGGCCCAGACTGTGGAAAAGCACTTCCATTGAGAGTGGGTTTGCCAAGCTTCTAAGAAATTATGAGTTTCCGAAATACCAGCAAATATTCTTTCACCCAATGTTGATGATAATTCGTGGTAATGAGCAGTACACAAATCCCACTTGGCTCACCAAATTGTGTTCTTTCTAGATTGAAGCGTTCGTCTACAGTAGCAGTTTTTATTTTTAGGTTTCACTCTGTTCTCTCCTATATAGATAGATGAATTTGGAACTCTAAATCCAACACGGTTTGTAGTAGTTCTTTGAAACTTGACAAAATAAAGGAGTTCCCAGTTTTGTCTCTATGGTTTGTTTCCTCTTCAAGTAGCCCTAGGCACAGCCTGTGGAAAAGCACTTTCATTGAGAGGGTTTTCCAAGCTTCTAAGGAATAACGAGTTTCCGAAATACCAGCAAATATTTTTTCACCAACTCTTCATGATACTTGGTGGTAATGATCAGTACACAAATCCAACTTGGCTTGCCAAATTTTGTTCTTCTAGGTTTAAGAGTTCGTCTACAGTAGCAGTTTTTATATTTAGGTTTCACTCTGTTCTCTGCTATATAGATAGATGATTTTGGAACTCTAAATCCAACATGGTTTGTAGTAGCTCTTTCACACTTGACAAAATAAAGGAGTTCTCAGTTTTGTCACTATGGTTCGTTTCCTCTTCAACGAGCCCTAGGCACAGACTGTGAAAAGCGCTTTCATTGAGAGGGGGTTGCCAAGCTTCTAAGAAATAAAGAGCTTCCGAAATACAGGCAAACATTTTTTCACCCAATCTTGATGATAATTGGTGGTAATTATCGTTACACAAATCCCACTAGACTCACCAAATTTTGTTCTTCTAGTTTGAAGCGTTCGTTTACAGTTTAAGTTTATATTTTTAGGTTTCCCCATCTTTCTCTCCTATATATATAGATGAATTTGGAACTCTAAATCCAACATGGTTTGTAGTAGCTCTTTGAAACTTGACAAAATATAGGAGTTCTCAGTTTTGTATCTATGGTTTGTTTTTTCTCAAGTAGCCCTATGCCAAGACTGTGGAAAAGCAGTTCCATTGAGAGGGGTTGCCAAGTTTCTAAGAAATAACGAGTTTCCGAATTACCAGCAAATATTCTTTCACCCAATCTAGATTATACTTGGTGGTAATGATCAGTACACAAATCCCACTTGGCACACCAAATTGTGTTCTTCTCCATGGAAGCGTTCGTCTACAGTAGCAGTTTTTATATGTAGGTTTCACTCTGTTCTCTCCTATATAGATAGATGAATTTGGAACTCTAAATCCAACATAGTTTGTAGTAGCTCTTTGAAAATTGACAAAATAAAGGAGTTCTCAGTTTTGTCTCTATGGTTTGTTTCCTCTTCAAATAGCCCTAGGCACAGCCTGTGGAAAGCACTTTCATTGAGAGTGTTTGCCAAACTCCTAAGGAATAACGAGTTTCTGAAATACCAGCAAATATTTTTTCACCTAATCTTGATGATACGTGGTGGTAATGACAACTACACAAAGCCCACTTGGCTCACCAAATTTTGTTCTTCTAGCTTGAAGTTTTCGTTTACAGTAGCAGTTTTAATTTTTAGGTTTCACTCTGTTCTCACCTATATAGATAGATGAATTGGAACTCTAAATCCAGCATGGTTTGTAGTAGCTTTTGAAACTTGACAAAATAAAGGAGTTCCCAGTTTTGTCTCTATGGTTTGTTTCCTCTTCAAGTAGCCCTAGGCACAGCCTGTGGAAAAGCACTTTGATTGAGAGGGGTTTCCAAGCTTCTAAGGAATAACGAGTTTCCGATAATACCCAGCAAAATATTT